>NW_024527599.1:4663881-4689105 GCF_017590135.1 Pyrgilauda ruficollis
GGGGCGGGGGCGGCCGGGGGCGGTCGCAGGTTGCACAACCCGCCCGGAGCGGCCAGGAGATTCCTGAGCGGCGAAGTCAGAGCGGCCCGGCCTGCCCCGGCACCGGGCACCGGGCCTCCAGCAGCCGGCGGCGACCGGTGCTGGCCGGGCAGGGCTCCTCGTGGGGGGCACCGGGGACTCACGGCCCTGGAGGCGGAGAGAGGGGGCTGGAAGGGCTGTGGTGACCACAGAGCCGGAGGGGAGGGAGGTACCTCATCCCATGGGGACACCGGGGATGGAGGGTCAGGCCCAAAAGGGTGAGGGTGGCAGTGGCAAGAGGGACAGGAAGAGTCCCTGAGAAAGAACTTTCAGTCCTGGGATGCTGCAGCACAGGGCTCTTGCAGGTGTCCCACCTAGACTGAGTTAGGGTCACGCAGGGTCCCCTGGTCACACTCTCCCTCTCCAAAGCAGCCCCATTTGGATCCCTCAGCCATCCATGGGGTCATGCTGCTCACCTGGCAGCTCTGCCCTCACGCAGACAGGCATGGCCACCACCCGGTCCCCAGGGGCCAGGAGGGTCACAGTGGGACACGGGAGCTGCAGGCAGGGGAGGATCAGAGGTAGCAGGTCCCTGCTGTGCCCTGCTGTGTCTCTTGCTTGTTCCCTTTGACTCCTGCTTTTCCCCTCACTGCCATTGGTGAGGGGACAAGCACCTCACACCCCCAGGACAGGGATTTTCGGGCAGTTCCACCAGTACTCAGGTAAAACCACAGCTACATCCAGCACATCCATGCTGCAAAGTTGCCACTGCTACAAACCCCACCCTCCATCCTCTGGGAAACACCTCCTTGTTTACACCCCATCAACAGCATCACAGTGAGGTCCAGGCCATGGTGACATCAGTGTCCCTTCCAGGGTACCCCTGGGTGAGGGGACATGTCCCGTGGGCAGTGCTGTGGCCCCTTGGACCCCACTCTCCAACCCGGGAAAGTTCCAGCTGCATTGTTGTTTTGAAGGCCAAGTCTTTCCCGCTGACACCCTGGAATCAGTTTTTCTTCCAGAGTCTTTAAAAATATCCTGGATTCCTGACACCAGGACTTGTCTTCCAACGGCGCTTCCAAGCCGCTGGGCCCGGGGCCAGCCGCCAGCGCCAGGGGACAGAGGCTGTCCAGCTCCCGTGCTCCTCCTCAGCACAGAGATCGCCGGGAAGGAATGTGGTGCCAAGGAGGATCATAGCCCCTGCCACGGCCTCTTCCATGCTGGATTGGTGCTCAGCAGGGCACAGGCATGGCACAAAGACTGCCTGACCTCAGCAACGCACCCAGCGGCTTCAGAGTGTGTCCCTGTGCACGGCCAGGAGGGTGGGAAGGGTCTTCCTGGCACCTCCAAGCCATGACCCTACAGAGCCCAGCAGCTGAGGACAGGGGTGGACACTGCCTCAGCGAAGGTCCCAAGGGACTCTCCCGGATGGGATTTCCCTGTGCATCCCTGGGAAAGCACGTGGCCCCAGAAAACTTCTTAGACAAACCTGCCACCCGCTCCTGGCTTTGCCAAGTGGCATCCTGGAACCGTAGGAATTTAGGGTGGGCCTGGGGGGGCTGAGCCAGCAAAGCTGGGGGGGCTGCAGGAAGAGGTGCTGCTGTTGCCCCCCCAAAGGCCAGGCAGGTGCCCACCAGCCCCACATGCTGTTGCTGCCATCTGACAGCACTTGGCGAAACGGCCTTTTGTGATTCAGCCGTGTTTATCCCAGCCTGCAGCCCGGCCCAGCGTGGGTTTCCATGGAAAACTTCCATCCAAAACAAGGAGAGAGAAGGAGCTACAGCAGGAGTGACTCAGCCACAACTGGAAGCTTCTGCGAGTGAAGCAGGGAAGGGGGGGCTGTTCCCTACAGCTTGGTCCTGCTCCAGCAGCGGGGCCCCGGCATGGTCCCGGCTGTCCCCTGCCCGTGCCACTGCCACTTCACAGGCAGGACCTTGGCAGGTTTGGGGAAGCCTCGCTGTAAAACCATCTGGGAAACACATCATCCTCCGGGAGAGCCCCCTCCCCATGCCTCTGGCAGGTCCTGCCAGCAGGGACTGAGGAGGAAGAGCGTGAGATGAGTAAGGCTCAAACCCTGGCACGATCCGCACCTGAGGTCACTTTTTCCAGCGCTGCCCACAGCAACCCCACCCATGCCTAGTGTGCCCAAGTGGGTGGCTGGCAGGGTGGGCAGTGGCAGTGAACTCGAGGTGGCAGTGGCACAGAGGGAAGGGGTGAGGAGAGCTGGGGAGAAGTGGGAAAACAGCCAGGAGTTTGCAGGGAAGCAGCAGCACCAGCAGCACCGGCTGTGTCTCTGCTCCTGCCGGGCTCCTCCTGTCCTCCCCGGGACACTGGGACAGGGCTGGGGGCTCTGCTCACCCAGGGAAGGGGCAGCAAAGCTCTGCCTGGCCGAGCCCTGGACTCCATGCCCACGGCAGGCTCCTCACAAGCAGGGCCCCAGCCAGGGTCCTTCCTGTCCCTGAGGTCACACAGGTGGCTCCAGTGGCTGCACTGGGGTATGGAAAGGCACATCTGGGGACAGGGATGACAACACCCAGGCTTCTGCTGCTGCTGCTGACACTGGTGATTGTCCCCAGGCCCTCTTGTCTCAGGCAAGTGGCACAGCTGCCACCCAGATCCCGGGCTCACTCCATCACCCCTCTGCTCAACCACAGCAACTGGCCCACACTGTTTTGGGGGAAAAAACAACTCCCCTGGGTCACACTGAGTGATGGAAAAGGGAACTCCCCAGCACAAAGCTGAGTGAGGGGTGGGAGGACTCAGCCAGTCTTGTCTCCAGGCTCACCTCTGCAGGCAGCCAAGTTCTGTGGCTGCATCCCAAGAACAGACCTGGATCTGCGAGAGGCAGGGGCCAGCCCGAGGGCATCTCGCCAGGAAAGGAGGGAGAGGGCAGGATTCCCATGGCAAACCCCTCCGAGCCGCTTCCCTCCTCCCACCACACCGGGACCAAGCAGGACCTCCCTCCGCTGCTCGCACAGGCACCTCCTGCGAACAAAGGTCGCGTTTATCTGTTTTTATTAATTTATTTAAACCGCTACAGCAGACACCCGACAGGAGCCATCTTTATGCAGACCCCAGGAAAGGGGCAGGAACGGCAGCTCGGGTCACCCATCCCTCCCCGAGCCACCCAGGGAGCTGCCTGCAGAGCCGGGACCGTGCTGCTCACTCACCGCACCCGGGGCTTCTTCCCCTTCCTTCCCCGTGCCCGGGAGCTGCCGGTGCCTCCGTGTGCCCGGGAGCTGCGGGGCCGCAGTGCGGGCGGGCGGCCATGGCTGCGGTGCCTCCCCCGCACCGGGAAAGCACCGGGAGCTCGGCCACAACCGAACACCCCCCGGGGCTGCGAGCGCCGCCGCTGCCGTCCCTGCCCGGCGGCGGGGGCACGGCGGGGACAAAAGCTGCGCTGCGTTGTCACACTCGTCGCTGTGCTCGGCCACAGCTGCAGCCCCAAAAAACCCAGCCCGTGGTGTCACCAAGGGCTGCAGGGACCCCGCGCCCCCGCAGCAGCTGTGACACAGCCCACGTGAAGTGGCACAGACGGCCAGCAGTGCCCGAGCCCCCCCAGCCCCGCAGGGAAACAGCAGAGCGGGTTTGGGCTGCGGGGAAACAGCCACATCCTCCTGCCAGCAGCAGCACCGCGCCGCAAACCGGGGCAAAGCCGCGATGGGCGGAGAGCTGCTCACTCCTGCGGCGCTGCTTTAACCCCTGGCACCGCCAGGCACGCTCCCAGCTCAGAGCACAGGGAGGGTTTCTGCAGCACAGCGTCCTGCGGCCTTGCAGAGCTGACATTGCACTGCCCTGCTGCTCAAGCAGGGGGGAAATTCACTTTTTTCATCCCATTTCCCTCTTTCACCAGCTCTACACCCCCAAGGAAAGCCATGGTTAGAGAAGTTCTGCTAGCACTCCTCTCCTGAGACTGGTGCCCAGTGCTGAGCTGGGCAGAAGCTGAGCAGGACACCTGCAACTGTTACAGCAATAAAGATTTTCCTGTGCTTCTGGATAATACAGAGCCACAAACAAGCTTTTCTTGTTCATGGAGGCACTTTGTACAAGGAAGATTCAACACACGCACACCGAGCCAGCAGGCATTTCATTCCTGAAACAAACACCAGCCCTGGCACTGCCAAGGATGACACGGTTTTGCAGGCCCAGACCAGCTGGAAGCTTGGCTTAACAGGTATTAAAAACCACGAGGTTTTGGGGTGTAAAACTGCAAGAGCCCTGTGCTCTGCAGACACTTCCTGTGGCTGAGCTGAGGAACTCTCTTTTTGAGCAGGTGTTTGAGTCTCGGAAAGCACCTTTCCCACAGAGCAGTGTCACCCTCCTGCCCTCAACCCCGTCACTGTCACACCCCCACACCCATGTGTTACATGTCATATACATTATATATAACTTTATATGCATATATATATATACATATATATTTTACACTGATGTATGCAACAAAGTTGAAAAAAAGGGAGATAAAGAACCATTTAGCCTGGCCTGGATGAACACTGAAGAGCAGAACGTGCAGTGAGCTGTTCTCTGGTCCCGCTGGAGGCACGGAAACAGTGATGTTTCACAGGATGGGTGGCTGCACGTGGCTCACCAGAGCCCTTTTTTATTACAGAGCCCGTTCTCAAACCTGCCCAGCCTCTAGGCGCTCGGCCTGGCCCTGCCTGGGGCAGAAGCGTTCCAGGAATTCCAGGTAGGCTTTCTTCTGCGCCGCAGCCGCGGGGATGAAGTGCCCGCCGGGGTGCGTGAGCACAACGGGCTCCACGAAGCACTGCGCCAGCTCCCTGCTCAGGGCCGCTGCGATCACGCCGTCCGTGTCGCCCACGACGTGCAGCGTGGGCAGGGCGATGGGCTCCCGGTAGAAGTGTCCGTGCGCCGGGGCGCGGCTGGCGAACGCGGCCACCAGCACGGCGAAGGCCACCGGGAAGCGCGGGTCGCCGCGGGCCCGCAGCGCGCACACCATGGCGGCCAGCGCCGCGCCCTGGCTGAAGCCCAGCAGCCCGTCGAAGGGCCCGTGCTCCGCCAGCGCCGCCGCCACGGCCGACAGAGACTCCTCCAGCCCCGCCGGAGCCGCGGCCGCTTCGCCCGCCTCGAACGTGCCGGGCCCGGAGAACCACCAGCCGCGGGGGGGGTCATCCCCGTCGGGGTCGTCCTCAGCGCCGGCGGGCAAGCGGTGCGGCGCGTCGATGGCCACCAGCTCGGCGCGGCCGCGCAGGGCCTTGCGGAGCGCGCCGGTGCGCTGGCGGAAGCGGCGGGCGCTCTGCCGGTACCCGTGCAGCGCCAGCAGCCGCAGCGGCCGCGCCTCCGCCATGGCCGCGCCCCGGCGGCGCCACTTCCGCCTTCCCGCCGAAACGCGGCGCGCTGATTGGCCGGAGAGAGGAGAGCGAGCGGAGCGCCTTCGCGGAGTGACGCGCGCTCCCTGGCGGCGGGAGGTCGCGGGGGGTGAGGGCCGGGCGGCCCCGGCGGGGCGGGCGGGACGCGACCCCCGGTGCCACCGCGGGCAGGGCCGCAGCACGGCCCGGCCTTGCAAGGGGCAACTCGCCGCCGACAGCCGGGATCGGTCCTTGCGGGCAGTGGTGCTGTGGAGTTACGGGGTGATACCCCATCCATTGCGCTCCGGGGGTGCCGGTGGCTCTCACATCGGCGGTGCCCCCGCGTCTGCCCTTGCCGGTCCCAGGGCAGCGGCGGGTGACACTCACGAACCTGCGAGGTCCCCGGTGCTTGGCTGCTCCCCACCCTCGGGCGGGGCGGGGGTCGCGGGTGGCTTCCCCTGCAGGGAGAGGGAGGGTCAGGGATGTCCCAGCGCCAGCCGGAGCTGCGGTGAGCCAGTCCGTGCCCAGCCCGCAGCACCCCCGCGGGGAACCCCCCCTTTCCCGGGGAGCCGCCGGGCTCGGCAGGCGCTCACCCCGACAGGGCCGGGGGCAGCCGCGTGTCCCTCCCCCGGGCCGGGCTGGCACTGTCCCCGTTATTGTTCGGTGGCAACGACACCACGGGGTGGCGCTTGCGGTACGCGGCACCGGGTGCTTAGCCCGTCCCGGTGCTCTCACCGGCCCGAGGGACCGAGCGCGGAGCCGGTGTCCCCCCGCTGCCCACCTGTGCCGGCCGCCCGCGGCGCGGGGGCTGTGTGCCACCGTGGTTCACCGTCCATGGCCCCAGGGACTGGCTGGCATAGAAGTCCATGGGATAAGGCTGCTGCCACTCGATGTCCTGGAGAGCCACCGCAGCCTGCGGAGAGGACCGGGGATGAGTCCCCGAGCAGTGCCCCCAGAGGGGGAGCTGGGAGAGGTCCCAGCATCCAGCTTGGTGTGCCAAGGAGGGCAAAGCTGGAGGCACTGGGAATCCCACCGGTTTCACAAAAGACTGGATATCCCAGCAGCGTGCATGGACTGTGCACAGAGCACAGATGCAGAAGGAGGGGACACTGTCTGGGTGCAGGGACATCCCCAAGCCTGCTCTGGTGCATCACCCCAAGTCAGGACTGTCCCCCCAAAACAGAAAGGGGTGCTCACCTCATAGGGTGTCAGCAGTGGCTTGCTGAAGGCCTCTCCCCAGTCAATGGAGAGCCGGGGACAGGCTACCTGCACCCACCTGGAAGGGAAATGTCAAGTGGGGATGAGCATTTTGGGAAGAAGAAGGCACAGTGAAGCCCCTCAGCAGAACCCCAGAAGGTCCTTACTGTGCCAGCACCACCCTGGTAAGGACAGCCGTGCCCCTTCCCTGCACAGTGACAGCAGGACAGAAGTGTCAGGGGCAGCTTCAAGTGGGAATTGCACAGGGATGGGGCACCCTGGGGCTGGAGGGGGTCAGCAGCACTCACACATCCACCTCTGGGAAGAGCTTTAACTTGCTGGGGAAGATCTCAGACAGCAGCACCCGCACGTAGGGCCGGCCCAGGGCACGGAGACGTGACTCCAGGTGCTGCGGGGGGAAAAGGCACCTGGCAGGGTTAGGGCCCCCTAGCAAGCCCCCCAAGCCCTGCCCACAGCCCCTTCCTGGCCATCAAACCCTCTGTGGGTCCTTGCTCTGCCCCACGTGTCCCCTTGGCAGTCATAGGCCAGACTGTGGCCATGGCTCCGGCTTGTGCCCAGCTCTCCCCAGCACGTGCCTCAGCCTAATGAAGTAATTACTGCTCAATGACAACAATCTGTTCTCGTTAGCGGCTGCCTGCCCTGGGACACCCGCCTGTCATGGGCTGGCTGCAGCCAGGGCTTGCAGGAGGAGGTGAGGGGCCAGAGATGTCCTTGTCCTCCAGAGCCAGCACTAATCGCCCCCTGCCCAGCCAGCCCCGGCCATGCCCGTGTCCCGCCTGCTGTGGAAGAGCAGCTGCTGGGACCCTGCTGCCCTGCTCTGCCTCAAATCTCACCTGTGGCTACCCCAGCATTTCTGGGAGTGAGGGGCCACCATGCTCAGAGGGCAGAACTCTGCAGTCCTGCTCCCCTCTCCCAGCCGGGGTGCAGAAAGCGCCAGCATGGCAGCTGAGCAGGGATGCTGAACCTGATCGGAAGTTCATCCAATTAAAACAAATCCAGCCAATTAATTGCCGAGCTGTCTGGGGGGGGTGGGGGTGTGGGGGGTGTCTCCAAGACTGGCCAGCTCTCCCCAGGAACGGGTTTAATGAGCCCTTGTCCAGCCCCCCTCATCTGCTGCTAATTGCCCACGCAGACCGGGGCCGTGGCCACGGATGGGCTGCCAGCGGTGCCACATCCACCCTCACCCTGGCAGCAATGGTGCCATCCCTCACCAGTCCTTTCCCCCACCCAACAGCAGCACCTGGTGCCTGGTGGGGACACTGGGGAAGGGGCTGGTACCTGTAGGATGCTGGGGGAACCCTGACGTCCCAGCGTGCCCAGGATGAGTCCCCAGCAGCGGGCAGAGCTGGCGGTGCGGATGGCGTCCTGCCGGGCGCGGTGCATGCGCTCGTGGCTGTAGTGCTCCTCAGAGAACACTTTGCTGTAGGGATCGTACCTGCAAAGCACAGCCAGGCTCACACTGGCTCCATCACCTGCCCTCCTCCCAGTGATGCCTGTCCCTCATTAGCACTAATTGCCTCCCACAGCATCTGTCCTCCTGGCTGATGTAGGACCCAGCCGGCTCGTTAGGGGACAAGGACAGGGATAGGGACGAGTGTCCCACCACAGCACCCCAACACCCACCACAGCCTCAGCTCCGTGCTCGGCTTCACACTCAGCTCCCCCCCATCCTGGCTCATCAATTATGAAGAATTCTTTGATTTGTTGCTTTGTTTGACGAGGAGAATTTTAATCAAATCCCACTCGGGTTTCGGCAGCTTCACCAGCGCCATAAACCTGACGTGCGCCTCCCGTTTGTAACAAACGACCTACTAGGAAATTCAGATTCCTCCAAATGGGCCCAGCCTTTCACTCCTGATATTTCATCTGCTTTCAGCGGCCTCATCATCGCGCTTTATGGCCTCTGCCTGCAGCAGCCGGGCTTTAATGGCTGCACCTCCACGAGCTTTCACAGGTACTTGTCAAAATGTTTATATTCAGCTGGAGTAAATGGCTGGTGTTCATCTCCCCCAAGCATCTCCTCACCCACCCCGTGGCCTCTCACCTGCCCGTGCCTGCTGCTGGAAGCTGCCTGCCCAGCCCTGGGGGGCACAGGGGGACAGATGGGGTGGTCCCCACCATGGGATTGGAGTGGGTGCCTGTACCTGTACGCAGGTATCCCTGGGTTGGCAATCATGATGGACTCCAGGTGGAAGCGCCCGTCGCCCAAATACCTGCCAAGAGGGGAGGGAGAGCTATGGCACTGGGAAACAGCAGCACCCCATCCACATGTCCACTGGTTTCCCAAACTGCAGCATAGTGGAGATGCCAGGAATTCAAGCTTCTGTGCCGGGACCCAGGGGCAGCAGGCACAGCCAGGGCTCCCTGGCATGGCAGGGCTGGAGAGGCAGCCATGCTCAGAGCAAGGAGGGGTGCTCACACCAGCACGGGGTGGCTGGGAGCTGCTCCATCTCAATGGCTGGTTCTAGACGTTGCTGCTTCCATTTCTAATCGGATTTCCAGTCAGCAATTACATTTCAAAGCCTTTCATTCAGCTGCCCTAATGGAGTGAGGGCCTGGAAAATGAATTCAGACGTAAAACTTGACTAGATTTTGCCCTTAATTGGAGAATGACATTTTGGGAGATCAAAGCTAATTTGTCTGCAAAAGTTAGCCCCAGAGACGGTGCAAAGAAGAAAATAATAATGCAGGGAGGACGCAGGTAAGGCCGAGTGCACCTGCGCGGGTTGGAACCGCACTGCCGCTCCTGTGCCAGCTGCAAGGACCCACTCTCACCAATGCAGTGCCAGCCTGGCTGCCCCTGCCCGCTCCTGATGTCCTTGGAGAGACAGAAAGTGGCTCAGGATGAATCCAGAGCTCTCACTGCCCCTGTGTCCAGCAATCTGGAGCCCAGCTCCCCGCATGGCTGTGCTTGGAAAGGCACTGGTGCTGTTGGCTCCCAGCAGCGTGGGCAAGAAGGAGCTCAGCAGGGCCCAAACCCACACCTGGGCTCCCCGGCTCCCCCCAAGGGTGGGGTCCTTGTATTTATTTATTCTGCAGCACACTGTATTCACAGTACATTAAGCATTTCCATTACCTAAAATAATTAGGTGATAGGAAGCGAAGTGCTCCCTCTAATTTGCTGTCCTTAAATAAAATTAATGTTGCTGTGATGTTGGGCCCCGGCCATTTGTCTTTTCCAATTATCCACCCGCCCTTCCATCTATTATCTATTCTGATATACGACTCAATTATTTCCTCCATGCTACAAGCACACGCCACTTAAAGCAGCGTGAGGAGCTGAAGGGGGCCCATCCCAGCCTGTGGATAGCCCTAACCACCCCTTAAAATTGCACAAAACCAGGCAAGGGGTGCAGGAAGGATGGCAAGTCTGGTGCTGAAGGACCCTGGGTACTTACACAATGGCATCTGTGTCCTGAGCGAGCCGGGGTGATGTACAGCCCAGGATCTCTCCTGGAGACAGAGGCTTACACTGGGGCACACACACCTTGTACTGGGAGCGCAGCTCCTGTGCCACTGCCTGTGGGAGACATGGGGTCAGCACGGACAGGCCACGGCACAAAGGTGGCTGAGGACCCTTGGGGACACCCCAACCCTGGCAGTCCCAGCTGTCATGACCCGGTGGAGGGGAACCAGCCCGCTCGGGGTGGCACCAGGAACAGCCCCGCACAGCCCAGGATGCTCAGCGAGGCTCAAGCAACGTATCAATTAAAAGACAAGGGAAAAGGCTTAACGCTTGGATAGCCCCGTGTTTTGATAGACACGGCTCAAGAGGCTCATTCATCTCCTCCCCTCCTGCCCAGCAGGCCGTTCAGGGGCAGACAGAGCTTCCCCGGCCGCTGCCGGCACTGCATCAAAATGCCAAGTGCTCCACCGCCTGCCCTGACATTTCCAGAGCAGCTCCCGGGGGAGCTGGGGAGGGGTGCCGCCATGAAACATTGATCAGAGTTATTATAAAGTACTTGATCAACGTTATGGCAGCACCACATTATTGCAGCGACTCGTCAGAGGGGAACCAGCTCCACCAGCACCCCGGGGCAGCCGCTCCCACCGCGGGGCTGGGACGGGGAAGGGCTGAGCCAGAGGAAAACTCAGGGGGAGACAAAAGCCAGGGATTTCCATCTCACCTGCAAGGTGGAGACAAACTGGATGGTGCTAACCAGGGCCAGGGAGGTGCCTGCTGCAAAGTTGAAGCGAATGGTCTCAAGAAAATGGGATGCATCGATCTTTATGTCCACGAACACATAGAGCATCTTCAGCCCCTGGGTGGAGTCGATGGGAACTGGTGACAGGAAGAGACAGGGTCTGAGTGTGGGGTACACCCGGGGCTCCAGCGAGCCCCAGGCTGTTGCTGCCTGCAGCTGGGGGATGAAGCATGTTGGTGGGGCTCCCTGTGCCCCAAACTGCCCTAGTATAGGCAGGGTGGGCTGTGCCACCCCTCTGCCTGTGCTGGCACCCAGGGCACGGGTGCAGAAGGGAGCCACAGAGAGCTCTCTCCAGATAATGGCAGCCTGGGGAATCAATGAACACAAATCTAATTACCCCTGGTGCTAAGAAGCCTTTGTCACCACGATTAAGTGAATAATTAAAGTACACAGAGTCCACATCGATCCACAGCTCCATGTTCACTTCCCATTTTGGTGCTCTTTGCCTGATCACAATTAAGTGCAAATTACTCCCTCCTGCGGGGCACGTGGAGCTGGGAGGGAGCAGGAAGCATTATGTGCCTCACCACTGGCCACCCTGGTGACAGGACCACTGTGGGCAGCTCAAAAGGAGCCCAACATCCTCACAGCAGCCCATGGGTAACCCAGGGTTCCCTGTGACCCACCCAACTCTGCCCTATGACCCACCCAACCCACACTAGGCAAGGGCAACGAGGCCACGGGCAGCAGCTGGTGACAGTCAGCCTGGCAGTGCCTGCCTGTCCCTGCAGGGAGCAGCTCCAGACGATGTTGCTCCCATTCCCTGGAGCAGCCTGATGGATATGGCCCCTTCCTCCCCTTCCTGCTGTTCATTCATGAGCAGCAGGCTACAAACCAGGAGTTTTATACTCCCTGTTCCAGTGGTGCACATAACCCTCCTTCCTTAACAAAGCACCTAGCACACATATTTATCACCACAAACGCTCACACCGACGTGGCTTTCAGGACAGAGTTCTCAACTGGGGAGTCAGTATTTCACACAGAGCCTGATGCAATTCTTCAAACCCATTTATAGGGCCCCATAAACGTCCAGGAGGGCTGCCAGGTGCTGGGAGCGTGGCAGCAGCAGGGATGCACACACCTCCTACTCACTATGGCAATTCTGCAGATCCACCTTAAAACCCAGAGCGTCTTATTGTTATTTTTGGGCTGATTCCATCCTGGGTGGACTTCAAAGTTAGCAGCATCTGGGACAGCAGCGCAGTTTCCATGGCAACTGGATCCAGAGTACTGTCCGCCTGGGGAGCACACAGCCTCCTCCTCCTCCTCCCTTCCCCGCCCAGCCTGCACTGTACCCACAAAGCTGCCTTTCCTGGCCCCGGGACAAGCGGGACCCCCAGGCCCTTGCTCTCCTCTGCCATCATTCCCTTTGTCACCACTCCGCAGAGGCCAGGTGGGGAGCAGCAGCAGCCTCATCCCCTGGGCCAGCAGGGTCCTGCCAGCCATGGCCTTCCTGCTCTGCTCCCGGGGACACAGCTGGATCCGTGCGCTGCTGCAGCGGCCGAGCAGGATGAGCACAGCCTGCTGCGCCCAAAATCCTGTCCGTGAGCAGCCACCCAGCCAGCCTGGCCCCATCCAAAGCCAGAGAACAGAAAGCCCTTTGGGGCTGGCAGTCTCCGAGCTGGCGTCCAGATGTGCGGAGTTGCTCGGCGTGGCACGGTGGCAGCAGCACAGCCTCCACAGTGCCACCCCAGCAGCACCCCGGGACTCGGTGTCACCTACTTAGGCAACTGTGTCCATAGTGCACCAGGAAGTCAGCGCCCAGGGCCCGGGCCGTGTAGTCATCCACGCAGCAGGCGCCGTAGGTCACGTCACCCATCACCACAGCCTCTGCATCCGTGAATCTGTGGGGAGGCACAGCACTGAGGGTCACAGCCGTGTCACTGCAGCCCAGGTTCTGCCCCCCAGCCCCAGAATGTCACTATGGGGGGACCCCGCGCTGCCACCGAGCCACGCGCCGAAGAGGACAAGCACTGGCTACTCTCCGAGATGTCAACATGATTAAGCTGGAGAGCGGTAATCCGCCTCTTCAATTGGGTAAAGCTGTTTGCAATTCAGCGGATTATCCACTCATCAAACAATACGCTGCCAGATTCCTAATGCTTCAGCGGGGAGAGCAGCAGAGGGAGACCCGGCACAGCGTGGTGCCACCGCTTCCACCAGACAGCCCTGGGGACTGGAGCCACCAGGACGGGCAGAACAGCTGTCCTGGCATCCCTTGTGGTGCCAGCCAAGCCACCATCACCCCATGGCTGGGCATTGTATGAGCTGGTGAATCCAATCTGCACCTGGCTGTGTCAGCCCTGCATGCCAGTTTGGCCAAGCTGGGTGACCTCCAGAAGAGCTGGTGCTTAAGTGGCACTCTGCAAGGGAAAGCACCAAACCACCACTGGTGCTGTCCCCTACACCCAGTGCTCCAGTCCAAGCACCTGCCAGCTTGTGGGTGAAGGGGCACACACCAGCACCAAGCAGCAAAGCCAGGGCTCTGGCATGATTCAGAGGCACCACCTTTGTGGGTATTTATTGCACCATTTTGGGGGATTATTAGCTTGGCTACCTTCCCAGGGAGCTGCCGCAGCAGGATGAGAGCAGGTATTGCAACGACAAAGCCCCGTGCCTGGAGGGGCTGCTTAAACCAGATGCTAATTCCTCATTTAATTGAGGCCTGCTGTAGCTCGGTGCCAGCGGGGTCTCCCCTGCTGCTGGCACCGGGGACCCGGGAAGGAGGGGGCCCTGGCACAGCGTCACCCCCTGCAGCACCCATGGCTGGCTGGGGGCCAGGGTCCCGCGCTCCCCCCGAGCGCCAGGCAGGGAGCGTTACGTCGGCGGCAAGAATAGAAATGGTGGGCAGAGCTGGGCAGATGGCAGAAGGTGGAGAAATGGCGGAGCGTGCTGAATATTAACAGCTCCGGCCCATCCGTCAGCGCCCGGGGAGGGGGACAGGGAGCAGCAATGCTGGAGCGTCCCCAAGGAGGGGGCACAGCCATCCTCACCTCTGAGTCCGGCCTGGGCAGCTCCCACTCCACGAGGGTTGGGGATGCAGCTGGGGAATGTCAGAAGATGGGCAGGATGCTGCCAGCACCCAAATCCCGCGATTCCTCACGGCCAGCGTGGCCTGGATGGGAGGATGGCTCCTCCACTGCCCACGTGGTCACACCGTGGGGCTGGGGGCTGCCAGTGAAGCTTCCAGAAGGCTCTTCCCACCCTTCCGAGCCCCCAGCCCCCTCCTCTAATGAGAGGTGATGAGATGAACGTGAATCAGACTCCACACATCTCAGCAAAAGTGGAAAATTATTCAGCTCCTTAAGATTCAGGATGGGGAGGTCTGACTCAGAGCGGCAGCCAGCGCCGCTTAATTTTTTATAGATTAAAATGTATGCAAATTGGCCCAAACCCCAGAGAAAGTCCCTGGGGGTGAAGAGCAAGAAAGTGAAATAGCAGCAGTGGAAGGAGGAGGGCAGAGGTGCCTGTGGCCCTGCCCGGTGTGTGGGGCTGCAGCTGGGCAGGGAGAGGTGAGGCTGAGCCCTGTGCTGGCCATGGGCAAGATTCCTCCTCCGGCTGCAGGGAGTGGAGTTACAGGTGAGCAAAGAGGCCACGGGATGGTGCCTGATGAGGAGGGAACCTAATGGTGCTGGCAAGGCCAGGAGCCTGGTGGTGCTGCAGGAGGGGCTCCAGGATGGCACACACCAGGATCACCCGCTCCGGCTGGGCTGGACAATCGAGCGGAGCCGTAATCATCTCCAGAGACAAATCAAAGGCAGGCACCAGGGCCTCCCCTTGATGTTTTAATCAGTTCAGTGTCGCCAGAGTCTTTCATCAAACTACAGAGGAAGGAAATGTCAATTAGCAGCCACCTGCCTCCAACACAGGCTAAGGAGCTGCTTGCCAACCAGTCCGGACCAGGACGTGGGCAAGGGGCAGCCAAGGCAGCATCCTTGTCAGTGTTTTGTGTCCCTGGAAGTTGTCACAGCCACGGATAGGTCCCAGCAGCATGCTGGCAGTGGTGACAGGGATGTCCCCACCCAGCGCTGAGATGCTCATTACAGCTGGGAGCTCATGAATATTGAACACGTGGGGAGGTTATTCATCTTTTACGTCCCGCAAACCCCGGCTCATTCTGAAAAACCGCCTGGCCTTAGCATTTTTCTCATCTCCCCCTAATTCATTATCTGCTCCTTTAAACAGATGGTTCCCAAAATCCCATTTATAAAGCGCCATGCTCAGCACTGGCAGGATGTGCCCCAGGGCACGCCAGGTCCCGGCCCCGATCCCAGTTGGGACCCCCAAGCCCTCCCAGCCCTGCTCCCCAGTGCAGGACGGAGGCAGCACCAATCCAGGGACAAGTTTTGGGGCTGAAAACGCTGGGTCAGAGACATGCACACATGGGGCCTGCATGTCTCCAAGCACGGGGTAGCCAGTCCCTGTCACCTGAGCACAGGCACTTGGCTGGAGCAGCCCTGATTTATCCCAGCCCCTCGAAAAATGAATGAGAGCATTTGCTGCTGGCAGGAGCGCGAGGTCCCTTGGCAGTGTGTGAATGATACAGTGCTGGTCCTCAAGCCATGAGGCAGAGCTGCTCTCCCCAGCAGGGACGAGTCCTCAGCCCCTGCGTGTCCACCAGCCCTTGGTGGGGAGGGATTGAGGGGACTGGGCTGAGAGTGGCCAGTCCTGGCACCCCTGCGCTATGGGATGATGGAGCCAGCACTGGGATGCCAGGATGTCTGTGTGAGAGGGACAGTGCAGACTGCCCCTGGTCTCTGAGCCACCTGCCTCACCTCCATGTGGCCTTTCAAATACCCCACAACCACCCCATAATCACCCCACAAACTCCACTCCCAGTGCCGCCCTGTGCCCAAACCCAGCGTGTCCCAGGACACCCGTGGGTGCTGCAGTCCTGGGCTGTGGGGGCCAAGCCCAGCCCTGGCTGAGAACAGTGCACTTAATTAGCAGAGAAGCCCATCACCAAGCCCCATTACCAGACTCCCAACTTCATTAGCACAGGAAGGCTGCACATAATTAAAATAATGAGTCTGCAATTTTATTGCAGTTGGTGCTGGAAGAGCCCGGCTGCAGCTGGGCAAGGATGGAGCCCCACAGAGCTGCTGCAAGTGGGGCATGATGGGGAGAGGTGGGTGTCCCCACAGCCCCCCAGGAGGAACCATCTCCAGCTGGGTCCCCTCCCCTGAGGAGACTTCCCAATTTGTCCTCACTGTAGGTGGCAGGGCAAACACCACCTCTCAAGGGGCATGTCCCAGGGCACCCCAGCTTTGCTGGTCCTGTAGCAGCAAAAAAACCCCCCAAAATAAGGCAAACCAAGGGTCAGTGCACGTTGGCTGTAAAGGCACCATGACCATCCCGTGTCTGGATGGTGACTGTCCCCTCTTCACAACACAGAGCTCTGTGGGATACAAGGAGCTGGCATGGTGCACTGGTGGTGGCACCACACCTGTGCTGGCACATCCCAGCCTTGGGAGGTGACATCCCTATAGATCCCACACATTCCCCCTGGCCCAATCCCCCTGGCGCAGGCACCACCCGGGCAGAAGGTTTTGAACATCTCCAATGAAGTGAGAACTTCATTTCTCTAATGATGCTGTTGTGTGGTTAATGACAGTGATTAAATTCCCCTGCACAGCGTGCACCCGCTGCCAGAGCCTCCAGGTTGTGCTGAAAAGGACGAGGGGAGAAGGGAAGGCAGCGCTGGCCAGCAGAGCCACGGCACTGTGCAGCTGAGGCCAGATCCTGATCTCTGTTAGTGTCCCAGGCTGGCCCTTTGGGACCTCCTGGTGATGCTGCCAGCTTCATCACAGCACTCAGTCCCACACTGCTCGGTGCCACATGGCAGACCTGCCTGGCCAAGGGACCTGGCACCTGCTGGCACTGGGAACCTGCTGGGCACACCAGCCACGGCACTGTGGGGCACGCTATCCATCAGGGCCTCTTTTGTCCTGGCCTTAGTAGGGCACTTCAAGCTCTGCCACAGCTGTTGGGCTGTGCACACAGATGTTTAACTCTTTATTACTCAACCAGGACCTGCTGTCATTCCAAAAAGTCCCTGTCTGCTCCTGAGTCACCAGGATGAGACTAGGATGGTCTGTGCACCTCCAGCACCACCTCTCATGGATCTTCAAAAGCCACTGGGAGTTGGGAGGTGTTTCAAAAGGTGTTTAAAAGCCACTGGGAGTTGGGAACTTGTGGCAGGGCAGCCTCTGCAGGCATCAGGACACCCCTGGGCCCACCTGCCATTGCCCATGGCCGCCACCAAGCCTCAGCTGATTAGCAGGAGCCTCTCACCCCGGCGTGGCACAGGAAGACAGAGGGATTAGCAGCTGCGAAGCCCGACAGCCGACTTTATTAACACGGAATCAAAAGCCCAGCTGAGAGCCCAGCTGATCCATCTGCTCCAGCCCCGGCAGGGAGGGGAGCAGGGGTCCCGCTCCTGGCTGCACAGCCCCCAGCTGCAAGCTGGTGGCGCAGGGGGACACGACTGCCACCTCCCCGGCATGACAGCGGGTGGGCTGGGGGGCTGCCCCTCCCCGAGCTGTGGTCCGAGCTCCCCCCACGCGGCTCTCCACGCTGCCGCCCCCCAGCACGAGCTCCTCTCTGCCGAATTACATCAGCCGTGACAAATGGAGCCAATTTGGAAGGTGCCGCGGGAGTGTCGTGATGTGGCGCCGGCAGCGCGCAGACCCCGGCCCCGACACCGCCCCCCCGCAGCCCGGCGGCTCGCCCCGGCACAGCTTTGACAATGACAAACCTATTAACGGTAATTAACTGGCCTCACACCGGTCAGTGCTCCGAGTGTGCTCTCGGTTTCAAAGGCTCCAGGCTGAGAACCCCACCGGCCTTTCCGGCGGCGGCTGTGATGCTTCGGCTACATCTTCATCCCCGCAGCCCCTCGGGGCTCGGCCAGCGCCAGTGCAATGCTGGGAAGCTCAGACAGGCCCCACCTGGCCTCCCCCCTCCCCTCTTTACTCCACGGAGCTCCCCGGGGGCCTGCTCACTCCCACACGGCAGCGAGGGACGTGCTGACACTGCCGTCCCACTGCACGGGGACAGACAGACGCACAGCGAGCACCGTGTCCCCCTCGAGCCGCCTGTGATGCGGGGGAGTGAGCCACATCCCGCTCTCGGCTCTCCCAGCACCACCAGGCCACGGCACAAACACTCTATTAAAAGGCAGCTCCAGCAGAAGGGATAAATATTCCATCTGAGTGGCAGCTGACACGGCTCCAGTTCAACCAAAATACACAGGGATGGGCACTGTCACCCCAGGGGCACCACCCCGGGCATGGCTCTGCAGCCAGCAGCAGAGAATGCAGGGGAGGGGGAACTCACTCCCCAAACTCCCACCAGCAAGGACAGGGCAGGAGGCTGTGGGGATGGGCTGGGAAAGGGGCTGCTCGCTGAGCAATGCCTCCAGTGGGCACACAGGTATTCCTGTCACGCTCAGCCCTCACATCCTCTCTGTCACCAGGAGGAAGGGGACACCAGCCCAGGGCTGATGGTACCCCAAGCCCCTGTCCCCAGCCTGGTGACAGCAGCCAGAGCAGACAGCTGCAGTGATTCCTGTCACGTTGGAGGCTCATCCGGCCCCAGCACTGGGTGAGGAGGGCCAGCAGGAGCGGGTGGCCGAGCTTCCATTCCACATTAATGCTGGCGATGAATATTAATAGCAGGGAGAGGCAGGAACTAACGAGGCCACCTGCCGATTCACACCTCACCTCCAGCAGTGTGACTGGGTCCCCAGTGTGTCCCCAAGAGAGTGGATACAGGGCTGGGCTCATCCTGCCCACAGCCACTATCCTCTGGCTGGCAGTGCTGGTACCCAGCACAGCCACATCGCCAGCCAGGGTGACAGATGGCTCCCAGTGCTCCCAGTAAGGGGGTGGCAGTGGGGTGTTTCTGGGTACTGCATGGTGGCAGTGAGGGAAGGATACAGCCCTCCTGCTCAGCCTTGAAGCCATCCCACATCCAAACACCATCCCATCAGTGCCCCCACATCCCCTCCCTTGGCTGGGCACCTCCACCCACGCAGCACCCATCTCCCACCAGCACCCCTCACCAGCCCAGCAAGGATGGCAGCACCCCAGAATCCAGCGGCACCCTGGCATTCAGCACCCTGCAATCCACCATCCACCGGGAAGTGGGGCTTAAGGTTTCATTCAGATAAAAGAGCCCCTTAATCCGCTGCCTTTGAAGTCGGAGACATGAAAGCGGCTGGGTGCCAAAGCCGAGAGGAGGCAGCTCCACTTAAAGGGACAAACCCACGCAGAGCTGCCCACGCTCACACCCATCCCCTGCCCCCCTGCCCGCGCCCACCTTCCCACCGAGTGTGGGGCTGCCGTGGGGGAGACAACGGCAGTGTGGGGACAAAGCCTGCGGGCACGGCTGCCTACCCACCCAGCACGGCAGCGGCCTCGGCAAGGCAGCTGCTAATGAGTGCCACGACCCCGATGGCAGACGAGGCACGAAGTGCTATTAGCACTAATTCATTGTGCTAAAACAGAGAGGGGCTGCGGAGGGGGCTGTGGTGGGTGTGGAGGAAGGCAGACGCTCTCAGCAGGAAAGAGATCACGGCCAATTTCTGCAAGGTGCCTGCATCCCCTGTCACTGCACAGCCCAGCTCCTCTCCAGCGCCTCAGCCTCGGCTCTCAAGCAGCACAGAAAAATCAAGAGAGGAGCCATGGAGAAGGGGTCACCCAGCAGGAGCGACCCTTTCCGTGCCATCACCGTGGCCTCGAGCCTCCCCAGCCGCAGCAAGGCTGCCCCTGCACATCTCCGTGGCTGCAGAGGCAGGACGAGGCCGGGGGGAGGAGGCTGGGTCCTTGCCGCAGCGGTGGCCCCGCTGCCGGCCCTCCCCTGGCACCGGGCTGGCGTCAGCCGCTCGTTAACACGGCTGCTCCCCGGCTCCAGCACCCCTGCGGGGCCCCGGCATGCCGAGCCTGTCAGCAGCTCCCGGCACAGCAGAGAGGAGAGGAGAACTGAGCAGCGAGGGCTGGGCTGGCACCGGGGCTGGCAGCAGGTCCCTGTGACCCACCGCAGGGCTGCCCAGCTGTGCCCAGCCAGGTCGTGGCCCCAGCCACAGCACCTCCTTCCTGCCCAGTGGCCAACCCATCCCCAGCAATAGCCCCCATGCCCTGGCCAGCCCCGAGCCCTGCAGGGAAAAGCAGTGCTCTTACCTCTCAATGATGTCAGCGATGGTGCAGGCGAACATGAGGAGCCCTTCTGGCATCTGCAGGGCCACTGGGAAGAGAAACAGCCACGGGGTTAGGAGGGGCTGAAAGGGACATCTTGAAGTGGGGACCAGCTCAAGGTGCAGCCACAAACCATGCTCACCAAACCAGGCAGGTGTTGACCAAAAATCCGGGTGGTTCTGGCAGCTGGGGTGCAGATTGGGCCATTCCTGCCTTGGGCCACCTCCACTCTCCCTGTGCACACACCTCATCCCTCTCTGAACCCGCTGACACCGCTGGTCTCTCCCACTTCTCACAGTAATGACTTCCAGATTTTAATTATGTGCTGTACAGCAAAAGGTACTTTCTTCTGTTTATTTTAAACCTGCTCCTAATAATGTAAACGTGTGCCCCTGGTTCTCCTGGTACAAGAAAGAGTGAATAATCATCCCCTGTTCAGCCTCTCCACATCATTCACAATTCTACATCCCTATCATATCCCCTTTCGTTCACCTCTTTTCCAGCTAAAGGATCTAAACCTATTTAATCTCTCCTTATACAGAAGCTGCTCCAAACCTTTGATCATTCTCACTGCCCTTCTCCACACCTCCCTCGCAGCTTCTCTCTCCATTTCAGGAGGGTGGCCAGCAACAGCCGCAGCATTGTGCCTTGCAGGAATTTATCCAACAACAAATTATGTCTCCTCATTTGCTCCCTCCTCACAGAACAATCAGAACAATCCCTCTCCTCCAAAGGCCAGCAAACTGCCCAGTGCCTGGGGTCCAGCCAGGGGTGGTGGGGAGGAGCAGGGACCATGATGGAGGAGGTAAATGGAGGAGGCCCCATTAATCCTGTTGTTGTTTCACCTCCCAATCCCACTAAGATATCCCAGCTTCCATGCTATCTATCCAAACACTCTCTGCAGATTCCCCTCCAACAAAATCCCCACGCTTCCAGGCCCAACCCACTGGAGCTGTGTAAAGGCCTGGTTCAAATTAGGCTGATTCCCACCCTGTTCCAACCTGCAGGGCCCAAGGAAAGCTGCACGTGCTCTGCCAGCCCTTGCCTGACCTGGCAGGGATCCCCCACTGAGCCCATTTTGGCCCATTTGGGGCTTCCCTCCACCCCAGATCTGCAAACAGCAGATTGGCAGGAGGCAGCTGGGTCGCTCTCCACTTCCACAATACAATGGGGAAAAGGGGTGCTCCCCAGCCCCCCCAAACCCCCCGGCAGGCAGGGCACAGGCAGGGCTGGCTGCAGCCCTGTGGGAGGCTGCGTTCCCCCAGCAACGAGCCCCTGGCTGCTCTCTGCACACGCGGATTCTCAAATCCCAGCACGGCTGGCTGGCTGATGGGCTCCGCTCCCAGCTCTCGGAAGCCTAAATCCCAGCCGCATATTTACATTTAATTAGGAGGTGCCAAGCAGCAAAACACAGCGAGGAAAGGCAGAGCAGCACGGCTGGGCGGCCTCGCCGTGTCCTGATGGGACACGCCCAGCCCTGACTGCCACCCCGCAGCCGGGATGGGCCGGGCAGCCCCGCACCCTCCGGCAGGGCAGCCGGGAGCAGCTCAGCTGCCAGAACATCCCCGTGGCGCCTGCCAGCCCTGCCGGCTCGGTGGCAGCAGGCAGAGCCATTCCCAGGTGGATAGAAAGCATTTCAAATCCGGCTATGCCACACGGCCCCACGAGCAGCCCCTGTGTGCAGGTGAAGTCAGGGTGGGGACGTTGGTGACACCCGGGGGTGAGAGGAGGCTCCGAGCCCTGTGCCCGTAGCTGATCACACACTGCTCAGAGGGATGCACAGGAAAAGCCCTGGCACCACTCCTGAAGCCTCCACAATCATTCCCTGCCCCTCTGGGGGTACACAACCCTCTGAGCAGGGTTCAGAGCAGAGAGCAGCATGGCCCAGCTCCCTGCCAGCCCCACCCGGTGCCCGGTGTTGTGGGGCTCCCCCTTGCCGGCACCAGCAGCGTGTCAGGAAAGCGCAGGGAGAGAGGAGAGAGGCAAGAGGAGCACAGCAGGGACCTGGCCAGCATCCCAGACACATCTCCAGGCTGACAGGTCCACGCAGCTCCACCTGTCCTGTCCAATGTGATTATAATCCAGAGATACAGATCTATTAACCCCCCTGGAGAGGAGCAGAGCTCGCCATCACCGAGCCTAAACACATCGGGGGCACAGCAGCAGCTCAGCCCCAGCCTCCCCTGCCCCACGGGGGGTGCTCAGCAGCACAAACCAGCCCCAAACCCGCTCATGCCCCGGGGCAGCGCTCACCCTTCCTGGCCTGAGCCTGCCGGATGCGCCAGATCGTCTTGGGGATCTCGAAGTTGTAGTTGGGGGGCAGGGCCGCCGCGGCCTCCCGCAGCTCCGCGTTGCCCAGGATCTCCTCGGGGATCTGCTGGGCCACCCGCCGGGCTCGGGCTGCGGGACAAACGGGGGAGCTGAAGGAGCGTCAGAGGCAGCGCAGCCCGCACGCCACGGGCCACCCGCAGCCTGTGCTGTGCTCACACCCCCGGGGACAAGCGGGGAAGAGGGGTGGGGTCCTGCCCTGCAGGCTGGGGGCAGATTGCTAGCGCTTTTTGGGGAACAAAGCGGCTTTTTTTAACCCAGAAAGCACGGCGGTAAGGATGTGGAACGCTATGAGCGCAGCTGGCTGTCCCCACAGCGAGGTGACAGCCCCTCAGGGCTCATCGGCCAGCACCCCGGTGACACCCTAATGCACCCCCGTTTCCCCAACAAGGGGATCCCGTTATCCCACCGGGAAAGAGCCGCCCAGCGCCGGGTGCTCCATCCCCGGGAGCCTCATCCTGAAGCCGCCCCCCGACAGCAGCCGCCCCCCTACATCTCGGCGATGCCAGAGTGCAGCGGGGGAGTGACAGCAGGGGGATTATTCACTATTTCCAGCCCAACACCGGCACTCACGAGCCACCAAACCCTCCCCGCACGGCCCACGGGACAACCGACAAAGGGCCAGCTGGGCCCGGCCGGCGGCGGGGGTGGCCGGGACGGTGGAGGAGCCACCTCCCGCCACCGGCCGGGCCTTCCCCGTCAAGGCAAGCAACACAGCGGCCGGTAGCGGCACCGGGAGCCCCGCGCGGAGCCGGTCCCAGCCCACCTTTGGCGGGCACCGGGGCCGCGCTCCCGGCGCGCACGGGGGCCGCCATGGCTGTGGCGCACGTGGAGGCGGCAGGCAGCACTAAGCGATCCCCGCGCAAGGCCGGAGCAGTCGCCGGCCGAGAGCTCGAGCCCGGGAGCGCACCGGCGGGCCCCGACGGGACGGGCGGCGCGGCGGGGACCGAGCGCTCTCGCCACGGTCCCGGCGGGACACTAGGAGTGCAGTGGGATGTGACAAGCGCTGCGATGGCGCGGCTGCCCGCCCTTCACGTCGGGGACGTGGTCCCGCCGCATCCCTCGCGGTGCTGACAGTTTCAGGGTTAACGGTCCGAACGTTAACACGGGGACGGGGCGGGGGCACCGGGGACTTTGTCACGGTGACGGGTCCGTGTGTGTCCCACCTCAGGCCCCTGCGAAGCATGGGGCAAGGTGAACCCGAGGGTAATGGGGACCCCCTGGAGACAACGGGGATCCCGACGGTGCAGTAAGGACAGCAGCGCTCCCGGTGGAGTAACGGGACCCCCTTGGGGCAGTGGGGACAGCAGCATTCCCGCTGGGATAACGGGACCCGCTGTGGGACAGAGGGAAGGAGGCAAGAGGGACCCTCGAGAGGCAGGAGGGACAGTCCGGGGTCAGCGGGGTCCTCCAGGGGACGACAGAAGACCGAGGAGGCAGCGGGGATCCCCTGAGGAAAGCGGCGGTCCCGGCGGGGCCGTGGGGACAGCTAGGTTCCCGGGGGGATAACGGGACCCGCCGTGGTGCACGGGGGAGGAGGCAGGAGGGACTGTCCGGGGACAGCGGGGACAGCTCGGGGACACCGGGGTGTCGGGACCGCGGCGGAGAGCGCGGGGACAGCAGGAATCGGGAGACAAAGGGGACATCAGCGGCCGGGAGGCAGAGGGGTCAGCAGAGCCCCCGGTGACCCCGGTGGGACGGCAGGGAGCGGGTGGGGCGGAGGGCACCGTAGGGAGCGGCTGGGACCGTGCCGGGGCGGCGGGGACAGCGCGGCCAGCAGAGACCCGCATCGGACGGCGACATCTCGCAGGACACGGCGACACGGCGGGCAGAGGGGACGATAAGGGGCCGAGGGGACGGTCCCCGGGGAGCGGCAGGGTGGGTGCCGGGCAGGCGGGACAGCGGGCACAGCCGTGCCCACGGCAGGCGCGGGGCGGCGCGGCGGAGCCTCGGTGCGATAACGGAGCACCGTGCGAACGACGACGGCAGAGGGGACAACGATGTGCCGGGGGTGACAGTCGGTCCCGGGGGGACCGCAGAGCCTAGGGGGGGCGGAGCTGGGCCATACCCCCCGGTGGGGCGGAGGGAGGGCGGCGGCGCGGGGAACGGGAGCAGCGGCACTTTCACGAACTGTCCACGGGAGGCGGGAGAGGCGGCGGCGGCGGCGGAAGGGGGGGCCCGGGGGGGCTCGCCCAGCCCGGCCCAGCCCAGGCCAGCCCAGCCCTGCCCGCCCCGTCGCTGCCCCGCCCCGCCCTGCCCAGCCCTGCCCGCCGCTGCAGGCAGCGCGGCACCGGCACCGGCACCGGGCACCCCTTTATAGGCTCTGCCCGAGGGGGTGGGGGGCGGCGGCGGCCCCAGCCCCGAGGGGGCGGCTCCCCCCTAAAAGCCGGCGGCGGGACGCGCGGCGGGCAGAGGCGCGGCCGGCGCTCCCCGGTGCTCCGGGGCCGGCGCTCCCCGGTGCCGCTGCGGCTCGGCCCGCCATGCCCCCGCGGGGGCCGCTCGCCCGGGCTCCGGCTCCTCGTTCCCGGTACAGCAGCAGCCGCCGCCGCCGCTACCGCTCGCCGCCGCCGCGCCCGAGGCTCTGAGCGCCGCCGCCGCCGCCGCCGCCGGGAGGCGCCCGCCCCGGCTCCAAGATGCTCCGCCAAGGTGAGCAGCGCACCGGGAGGGCACCGGGTGCCGCGGGCACCGGGGGCAGCGGGGCCGGCCCAGAAGTTTGTCTCCCCGCCGAAGTTGGGGCCGCGCCGCCGGGCGCCCCCCGCCGCACCGTGTTACCGGCGCCGCCACCGAGGCTCGGGCACCCCCCGGGGAGCGGCACCGGCGGGAGCGCAGCGCGGCGGGGAGGCGGGAGACCGGGAGGAGCGAAGGGAGGCAGGGCAGGCGCCGGGTCCCGCAGGACCGGGGACGCGGCGGGTCCCGCGGGCACCGGGGGACGGCGGGGGCCCGAGGCAGCGG
>NW_024527599.1:4689118-4805889 GCF_017590135.1 Pyrgilauda ruficollis
GGCGGGTCCCGGAGGCAGCGGGCATGCGGCGGGCGCGGGGGGAGTCAGTGCGCGTCCCTCAGGGCGAGGGAACGGGAAACGGGGCTCACCGGGGAGCGCGGGGGGTTCGGCGGGGAAGTTGGGGCGAGCCGTCCCGTTCGGCCCCCCCCGAGGAGAATCGCTCCGCTGTGACATCACGCGATTTCCATGGCAACCACCTGGGACATCATCGGGGAGCTTTGTGACATCACGGCGAGGGGAGCAGCCGGCCCTCCCGGGGGGTCCGGGACGGTGGGGAGGGGCGGGCAGGACCCCCGGCCCCGCTGCACCGGGGCCGGTCCCGGGGAGATGCTGGGGACAGCGGGGCCACGCTGGGGGACCCCGGCCGGACCCCCCACTGCTGTCCCATGCCCCAGGGAGGGGGCAGCGGCACAGCCCCGGGCCCAGCCCTCGCCACCAGCGGCACATGCCCCTCTCCGACGAGGCTTGGGCAGTGGAGAGGGTGCCAACGCTGTGCTTGCAGCCCCTGGCATAGGGGTGCAGACCCCCGGGCAGGGCAGAGCCCCCTCTGCCACCCCAGAGCCGCTTTTTCCCGCTGGGGGAAATGTCACCTTGCGGCTGTGTGGCCTCGCACTCGGATGCTCCTTTCTCTGGCTCCCGCCTCAGCTTTGTTTGGTGTATTAACCCAGCCGGGCTGGATGACTTGAGAACAAACCCCCCAAGCCTTTGGAGGAGTCCCGCTTTCCAGCCTGGATTCCCAGCCCTGGTGCAGCCGGCTGGAGGAAAAGCATCATCCAGGCTGGGAAACTGGGAGCCTGAGGTGGAGGCAGGCAGCGAGGCTGCCGACAGGGCTGGATCCCACCAGGGGTAGCCTGTTAAGGTCAAGATCTACAGCTTTCATTTGTGGAGCTAGAAAAACAAAATGCAAATTGAAGAGCCTGTGGGCTAAAGCAAAACCTATTCTTAAAGTTTTTGTCTTGTTAAGCAAGGAAATAGAGTGCCAAATAGGCTTTGTTAAGTGGCAGTCTAATTAATAATTTAAAATCTTGTAGCTGTCTTTCATTAGAATTTATCTGTACATCAACCACAAAATCAGTCAAACACACTCATTTATAAGTTAATACCGTTCCTGAATAATTCAACAGGCAGTTAGAGGAGGCCTCCACCCTGCCTACAGGTCCTCCCCTCCCTGCCTCACTGTGGCCAGGTGTCCCTGGGCAGGGCGTCCCCGTCCCCAGCATTTGCCTCAAACGGGATGTGGAGGGCACATCCCACGCGTGATGCAAGGTGACAAGGGGACAGCTGCTGCCGGGGCGCTGGGCTGGGGCCAAACCCCTCTGCGGGGCTCCGGGGCGGCTGGTGTTGTCGAGGATGGTGGCAACGCGAGGCTGTGCTGGTGGGTGGCACTGCCACCGCCTTCCACATCCCACTGTTGGGGACCAGGCTTGAGGCTGGGGCCATGGCAGGGCTTGAGGCAGCAGGAGCTGTGCCGTGGTTGACACCTCCAAGGGAGGCAGCTCCGAGGGAATGGCTTCACACGCGGTGCCACACGGTTTGCAGCAGGATGGCGGCAGCGTGGCCGGGCAAGTGCTGCTACTCCTGAGGGTGTTTTGGGCCTCTTGCACCCTGTGAGCTTCATCCGTGGAGTCACTGGTGGGATTGAGGGTGGGTTCTGTGCAGTGGGATGGCAGTGGTGTGTGGCAGTGGGTGACAGCGTGGGGTGCAGCTCCATCCTGGGTGAGGGTGTCACAGCCTTGTCAGAGGTGGCCGCAGGCAGCCGCAGGCAGGAGTGCAATCCTGGCGATGCAGGAGAAGGAGATTTCCAGGTCAAGGATGACACCAAGGTCATGGGCAGCCACATCCCTGTCCCTTCCATCGCTCATGCCATCGATGGGGCGTCCAGCCTCCATCCCTCCCTGCCAGGGCAGCAGTCAGTGGGCAGGGTGCAGGCACAGGCTGGGCTGCGGTTCTTGCGCCGGGGAGCCAAGAGCCCAGAAACCTTTCTGCTTATAAAAGTTTAATTTCATAAAGAGCTGATAGGAAGCCACAAGCTCTCTGTGCCCGGTGAAGCAAGGGAGGGGGTCAGGATGTGGCCCAGGCTGTCCCTGTGGTTGGTGGTGCTGGGGGGAGCGAGGAGGGCTCAGCAGACGAGACCTGCCTGGAGCTGGGGTCGGAGCCAGGATGCGAAGGAGCCGTGGCTGCTCAGTGACCTGCACTGATGGAGCCCGGCAGGGTCAGAGCCATGGCCACGCTTGGCTGGATGTTATTCCCACCTTTTGCCTAAAATGCCACACCCGGTGCCCCACAGTCCCATCTGGGTGCTGGAAGCTGTGGGTGACACTCCAGGTGGCCTCGAAGCACTGCCCTAAAAACATCAGTGAACCTGCTGGGGAGACGTAAAAATATGCATTTTCCAGTGTGATTTCACACCCATCTTTCCCTGAAGCACCTGGCAGCGCTGGAGCCAGAGACACAGGCCAGCAGCAGGGGCAGTGGGGCTCCATGGTGTGCAGGATGAGGCCGTGAGTGGGATGTCATTGCCTTGGGGCCGGGCAGGAACTTGGGCTGCTGGAAACTGCTGGAGCGCTGACGGGTTTTGACAGCAAGAGCCAAAATCTTGTTTAAAGGCAAAAACCAGGCAGGGAAGTGTGGGAGCCTGGAGGGACGTGATGGTGGCCAGGTGTGACCAGGGCTGTCTCCCACTGGGGTGTCCCCTGCTCCTGGCAGTGCCCCTGTGGGAGCGTAGAGGCAAAGCCCCCCTCGCAAAGGAGTGACCCAGGACACGGCCACTTCAGCCCTGCATCACCTGTCCCCACTATGCCCCACACTGGGGCACCCCTGGGTGACACTGCCACTCATCCCCACCCCAGGGAGCTGCTCCAGTCCCCCCCAAACAGCCAAAACCCCGGGCTTTGTTTGCAAAGTGCAATTCCAGGGTTCAGCCACGATCAATAGAGACTCGGGTTATTAAGAGCAGATTATGTTTGCAGAGCACTTTGGTGGAGCAGCAGCAGCACAGGCACCCACACCCCAGCCGTGGTGGCTGTTGTTTGGGTTCCCAGCAGGTTGGCATGGGTGAGGTGCTGCCCTTGTTCAGAGCCCACTGAAGGAGGCTGAAGTCTGATTTAAGAGCAGAGGCAACAAGTGGGAGGCTGCAGGGAGAGCCATGAGGCCAGGAGCAAGGGGATGCTGGTGGGAATCAGTGAGGAGGAGCTGGGGATCCCTGAGCAGGGCATGGCCTCAGGAGCACCACTGGGATACAGCAGCATCCATGTCCTCTCCAGCAAGGCTGCTCTTCCCCTGCTATTTTGGGTGATGCTGCTCAAGCCCAAGGTGGAAAGAGCTGGCTCAGCCTCAGGATCCTGTGCCAACAGCAGGGCTGGTGCTGTCCTCACTCCGGATGTCAACACCACGTCCCATCTCCCAAATGGAGGAAGCACCAATCCCACCGATCCCCCCGTGCCATCCCTGCGGCGCAGCATCACCATGGAAACCCACAGCCCGGCAATCAGAGGGGGGACACTTTTAGGAGTATTATTTTTACTGATGACAAATGGTGAAGGCTCTCTGCTGACAAAAGGAGATGAGCCCAGTGCCGGGCATCGCCTGTTTTCCCCGTGGCCTTGTCTTCCTCCTGCTTTTCCTGCTGGGGGCCCGTGCTGGTGGGGCAGCCACAGCTCTGCCCGGGTGTTAAGTGCGGGCAGGGCGAGCGGCAGATGCAGGGCGGGAAGATTCGGGGGGCAATCTTCTTTGCACAGATTAGGATTTGGGGGGTTATTAAGCGGAAAATGCTCCATTTGGTGTAGAAAGCTCCTTTTCCTTTTGAGCAGCATATGTGCCCGCTGGCTGCTTGCTTCCCGGTGGCGTTGGCACAGCGGCTCGGAGCCGGCACGGCAGCTTGGAGCCCGCCCAGCTTTGGTGAGCAGCTTTTAGCGATGCTCCTGCCTGGGCCGGGAGAGCCGTGACCGCTCTGGTGGCTCGCGGTGCCAAAAGCTGGTTCCTCAGTGGGATTTGGCCCTGGCGAGGCGATGGCACAGCAGATCCATGGAGGTCCGGCGCATCCAAAGAGATCCCGTGTGTGGGGAGGTGCTGGAGCCGGAGGGTGTCAGAGGTGCTCCACGTGCTCCCGAAGTGCATGGCCATGGCACGGGGAGGATGCGGCCGCTGTTTACTGGAGAGGGAATTTGGCTGCTGCTCCTCTCGGAGCAGCCCTGCAAGCGGAGGGGAGGTGCCAGCGGCTCCGCCAGCCCCGTGTGCCGCACTTGGGAACCGCTTTCTATTTTTTTTTTTTTTTTTTTTTTTTTCCAGCTGCATTTGCACCAGCGTTTGCATTGGTTTGCTTGGGGAAACCCCATCCCCGTGACCGCGGGACCCCCACGGTGCCAGCCGAGGGGTGCCAAGCCCGTCCTTGGGCACGGGGAATGTCACGGGGCTTTTTTTTAGCCCGAGGTGACCTGGGTGAAGATCTTGTCCATGAGACCTTCACCCAGCCGGGTATCCATGTGCATTTGGTACATGCTAGCACCGGGCAGATCCCTTCTGATCCCGCGGGGGGAAGGCAGAGGGGGACAAAAGCCGCATCCGCTGCCAGCTCCTGCCTCCCTGAGCCTCCCTCCTTCCCTCCCCGCTGCCTGCAAATTCGGCATCCCATCGGGTGCTGGATACAGCCACCCTGCGGGAAGCACACCGGCGGCAGCGGAGGGGTCGGGATGATCCCCCCTCGGCAGGGATATGCCGGGGTGTTTGTGCTAACAAGCCCAGCGTATTATAATTTCAATGGAATTTAAAAAACAAAATAGTCCTCAGACAAACGACTCTGCAGTGCCTCTGCCAGGGCCTAAGATCTGCTGCTATCTATTTTTTAATAATTGAGGGTAATAAATATGTATTTCTTTCTCCTTTCTCTCCGTACGCCGCAGCTTGTCAGCTCCCTGCGTCTCTCCTCTGATCAGACCCCATCTTTGCCGCGCGGAGAGGAAAAGAAAGGGGAAAAAAAAGAAAGAGAGGGGAGAGGGGAAAAAAAAAAAAAAATATTCTTTAAGCAAAAAGGATTAAAGCCTTGAAAGTAGGTCTGCCCGAGCTACTCGGCTCTTGCTGCTCCCTGCCAGCCGCAGACAGGGCCAGGGACAAGAGGAGCATCCCCAGGTGGTGGAATCCGTCCCCGCGGGGTGTTTTTGGGTGCAGAGCCCGGCTGGGCAGCGGCAAATCCCCCGGGGCACGGGGCTGTGGCTGGGCAGAGCCGCCGGGTAACTTGGCACACGGCTGCTCGGAGGCAGCTCTGCTTCGGCGGCAGATATTCCCCGGCTTCTTATTCCCTCTGGTTTTCAGATGGAGATGTTGGCTCGAAGACGTGGAGGGGGTTTGGCAGTGGGGCTGAGCCCGGGCCAGGCTCCGGGACCCCCCCGGCCTCGGGATGCTGGGGCGGAGGAGGCGCTGGTGTGAAGGAGGCGGCTATTTATAGCTTCCCTCGGCTTTTGTTCCTTTTCCAGTAGAGCTCCTCTCGAAATAGAAACAGTGCCGACTGCGCGGCCGCTCCCGGGGCCCAGCCTGGGTGCGGGGGGCACCTCCCCGCCCGGGCCGGGGGGATACCCCGAGCTATGAGATGCTTTTGCCTCGGGCATCCCCCCCATCCCGCATCCCTCGAGACTGGGCTGGCGTGGGATGGGGAGTGGAGGCTGCCCCACTGCTCCCCCCGTGTGCTGGTGATGCCCATGCTGACCCTGAAGGGGATGAATGGCTTTGAGGGGAGCATCTCTGTGGGGTGACAGCGCTGGGTGTCCCTTGGGAGAGCAGGTGAATCCCTCGGGAACGCCCTGGCACGGTCTGTCCCCGTTTTCCAGCTCAGTCGTTTCCTCTGCTTTTCCCTCCCGGCATCCAACAGCACCCCCTTGCTCCCCCCACCCTCCTCCCCACTCCATCTCTGATCAATAGAGCTGGGAAAAACAAAACAAAACAAAGTAAATATTTAATACGATCCAGGGAGCCACAGCGAGCGCTCCCCCCGTCTGTCTCCTCCAGCAGCAGCTCCCCAGCCCTAATGAGCCTGAGTGCAACAGGGATCGATGGCAGAGGCAACCTCTGCAGAGGGGTCAGCTCTGCCACATCCCCTGTGCTGCTCCGGGGCTCAGGCGTGGCCCCCTGCACCCCCCAGGGCTCCCCACCCTCCTCATCCTCTTCCTCGTGCCCCGTTTTTTCCTCTCTTGCATCCCCTTTGTTGTTTCCAGTTCTGGGAGGGATGAAGGTTCTGCTGCTCCATCACAGCCACACGGGACATGAGCTGTGGCAGGCGTCAGCTCTGGGCTGGGGGCTTCCTTGGGGTGTGGGATGGGGCGTGTGTGGGGCTGGATCCAACATGGGATGAGTGGAGCAGATCCCTTATGGACAGAGGTGGGAGCCTTTGGGAGACCCCAAATACAAATAGAGCTGGTGCTGGCTTTTTAACCAGAGCCAAGACAGTGTCCATGTTTGTGGTGGGACCAGCTGTGCCTCCTCCTCCTCCTCCTCAGGCTCTCACCTCCCCCAGCTGCATCCCCTGCTGTCCTCCAGAGACCCCAGGTGCTGACAGAGTTTGGGAAGTGCCAGTGCCAGGTGACTGGCAGGCTGGTGCTGGCAATGCCAGCGCAGGACCTGCCTCCTTGCACTCTAGCTCTGCATGTTTTCTGAGTTTGGATGGCTCCCTGTCCCTCCAACACCAATGGAGCTGCCAGATTTCCTGTCCCCCTGACCCAGTCCCCATTGTGCCCACCAGCCTGCTCCATAGGTGTAGGAGAGGGACTAAGCTTTGCCCCCAGCCAGGCATTCCATCAGCTGGAGCTGTGCATCCCCATGCAGCCTCACCCTGCCCTGGTGTCCCTGCAGGATGCAGAGGTGGCACACAGGAGGCAGAACACCAGGCTGTGCTCCTCTGCCACCACAAGGCTTTGCAAATTGTTTTCCCACGGAAAAGTCAGTTGTCCTTGGTAACACCTGGGATGAACCCACAGCTGAACTCCATTCCTGGGATGTGATGAGAGGGATTCCCACCCTGCCTGATGCCCCTCCAGCATGCAGCACTGCAAAGCCTCACCCAGGCTGTGCCCGGGGACGGGAACTGCATTTACAGCTGGGAAACAACCCAGCGTGCCCCGAGCACGGGGCTGGGAATGTGCATCTCCTGCCTCCCAGGTGATGCTGCTGAGCATCCTCCTGCAGCTCAGGGTCTCCAGCAGGCAGAGGGCTGCAGAGGTGCCAGGGCAGGGCTCCCCCTGGGAAGTGCAGCAGTGGCAGCACGAGCTGGGATAGCGGTGCAGGTCCTGCGTCACAGATGCAGCTTGTGGCAAAGTGCCGAGGAAGTTTTGCAGCAGCATTAGAAAATGTTGACATGTTTTTTGAAACAATTTCAGATCTGATATCTGCGCCAGATTGAGTTTGTAACCAGCTTTATTGTTTAAGCCTGCTGGGATTTCATCAAAGGCGTCTGCTGTTTACCCAGAACCATTTCATTGGAGAAAACAGCAAACAGACCTGCATTTCTATCTGATTTCACTTTTTCCTTTTCCTCCTGAATTTAAGTGCTTGTGAAAAGCATGGCTGATAAGGCAGAGCGGTTGGATAAATCCCGAGGACTGGCGGTGGATGCTCTACCAGCTGCTCCAGCTTTATTAATAGACTGAAGGCAGTTGCTGGACCAGCTGCTGGGTGCCAGCCTGGAGCAAGGCACCCGCCTCGGGGGCAGCTGGATGTCCCCAGATGGTTTTGGGATCTCCATCCCAGCGGGCTGAGCCGAGTCATGACTCCTCAGGATGCCCAAGGCTGGGAAGAGGATCCACGCAGAGCTTTTTTAGTGCTTTCAGTGTGAATTCAGATTTAAACTGTGAGGGAGCCAATGCCTGTCCCTCCCCAGGGAGTGACCCCAGCAGGCAATGTGCTCTGTCACTCCCTGACAAGTTGGGCCAAGGCAATGCAGCCTCGGGAAGCAGAGAAGGATGAAGGAGAAACCAAACGAGAAAGGGGCTTGGTGTAAACTGCATCAATCCTTCTCTCACATCCCTGGGGAATCCAGTGGCTGCCAGCCTGGCTCTGTCTTTTGCCCATTGCTGACCTTGGAAACACACTGGGGAGGAGGATCTGGGGCTTGAGATCTGAGGGCCCAAGAGGCTTTTACAAGGAGCTGACCTGGGGGCTGCAGCCCCCTCTGCCACTGACTGCTTTGTCCAGGCATCTTCCCATGGTTGTATCATGGTCACCCATCACCAGCATCGTTTTCTCCAGGCATCTGCCTCACTTGGGGATGGCCTTGATGGCTGTTCCCACTTTTCCTGGCTTTTGGGACAGAGACACAACAGGCTGGGGTTGGTGGAGTACATCCCACTGCCTTTCTTGGAGTCCCTTTGGCATCTCCAGGCTGGCACTCCCATCTCCCCGGTGCAGGCACTCCCTGGGCAGGTTGTGCCAGTGGCACCTTGCTGGCACTCCGAGGGCTTGTCCTGCCCATTGATCACACCTGCAGGGTGACAATGTAATTTTTATCTCCAGTTGTTTATTTCTCAGACAGAACTACTTGTAAATTCTGAGAAGAATATATATCCCTGCGCACGACAGATCCAGCACATGGCGATTAATCTGCCCTCTTAAGACCTGAATACAAAAGTGTCCCAATGTCACTCCTAGATGGGGTGTCAAGCCCTGGGGCAGCACTTTGGGGATATGCAGGGACCTGGTGGCAGAACGTGCCCAGGTCCTGGTGACACTTCCCAAATACTTATTGCACTTCCTACCAGCTCCAGTGGTCCCTGGCTGATATTCCAGCTCTCCAGACTCAGGCTCCAGCTCCTCTTTTTGGAAGGTTTATGCAAATAGGCCTTTTTTTTTTTTTTTTTTTTTTAATTCCTCGCCGCTGCTGCTCTGCTGTGCCCCAGATAGCAGAAGTGCTGAGGACAGGTGTTTGCGTCAGGTCCTGCGGCACCCGCGTCCCGCCCGGCCGAGGGGAGGAGGGATTGCCGAGGGGATACCCCGGGGGGAGAGGGGCAGGGAGCAGCCAGCAGAGGCCAAGGATGGAGAGGGGAATCTCCTTTAATGCACTGCGCTAGCGAGGGTGGGCATTGATGGTCTGTTCCAAGCCCAAGCACGGCTCTGTCCCCAGGACGGGGACTGGGGAGTCAATTTGGGCTCTGCAGCATCCCACAGCCCCATTGGCAACACCCTCTGTGTCATGAAGCCTCTTATTTACAACGTCCTGCTCGGGAGCATCTGGGAAGCGAAGCGCGTCATTTCCAGGGAGAGCAAAAATGCTGCATATTTCAGTGTCTTTTGAATTTTTTAGGTTTCCCTGAACTGTGCTAATGGGTTGGTGGTGGCGGGGGGGAGGTGAGGGCCCAGCCCAGCTCCCGGCCTGCCTTGCTGCTCCGCCGCGCGGCCATCACTGCATTGCTGCTCTTAAAATATTCAGTGCTGTTGGCCACAATTTCACAGCGGGTCAAAGCGCGCCGAGCCAGCAAGAAGGAGGGAAAGTGTGACAACGAGATTAACCCCGGCCCGGCAGGCCCCGGCCGTGCTCGGCAGGCTGAGCACGATGTGCTGCAGCCACCTCGTCCCAGGGGACCAGCAGAGAGTCCAGAGGGGCCACGACACCCAAAATCTCTCTGGCTGCCCAGTCTTGCTGAGTCGGTGGCATCGCCTGCAAAGTGGTGAAGGGACATTGAGAGCATCCAGAGTCCTGCTGGGAGGACGGAGCATCCCCTCCTTCTCCAAGATGCTGCAAAGCAGGAGCCTGGCGATGCAGTGGGATGAAGAGCTGAGATCCCTCCAGTTCTTGGGGATGTTGCTGAGAACCCTCAGTGCTTTTCACCCCAAGAGGTTGTGGTTGGTTCCCAGGCCTTGCACAACCATCAGTTGGTGCAAAGAGTGGAGCAGCAGATTTAGAATGCAAAAGAGCAGCTGCTTGAGCCCTGTTTGCTGACAGGGATTTAGTAATCCTGTCATCAGCCCGGAGTTTGCTCTTGGAGTTGCTGGCTGTGGCTGCCAGGCTTTTCTAAGAAAACTTCTGAGGCTGGGGGAAAGAGGTGAAGCAAAGCACATGGTCTGTGCCCACCTTGCAAGGGGGATGGTGGGTTGTCTGTGATTCTGTGCAGAGCCTGGGGTGGATAAGGGATGCTGCCACAGGGAGAAGGTGTGTGCCAGGCTCAGTCCTGGGAGCCACGTGCTATTCAGAAGCTGGAGACCCTCAGGAACCGCCTCGTGCACGCCCTTGGGCTGGCATACCCTGAATGGCCAGGTTGGCTGAGGCTTGCTCTTGTGTCTCCTGCACTTTTCCTTGGGTTCTTGGTGGCGTGCCACCACTTCAGAGCTCGTCACCAGCAGCACGGATGGCTGCGCACGCGAGCGTGGTGTCACCTGCAGGGAGTGCTGCAGCTGATGGATGCTCTCCTGGGGTTTTAAGGACACTCTGCTGATTTATCAGGGTGTCTCCAGGGGTCATGCTCATGCCACTGGTCTCCATGGACAAGAGGTGTCTGCCAGGTTGGGTGTTGTGGCAAGGAGTTGGCAGCACTGTGACCATCCAGGAAGCCACTTCCAACCTGAAGGCAAGCAGCCCTGTGGTGACACCTCTGTCACTGCCTCATCCCCAGACACACCCACTCATTCCCTAAATCACGCTTCCCAAGGGGGCAGGGATGTGTTGGTGCCTCTGCCAGGCTTGGAGCTGGACCAGCAGTGCCCTCCTTGAGCCAGCTCCGTGGTCACCCTCTGCACCCTGTGCCGGCGGCTGGCCAAGCTCTTCTCCCTAATTCTCCTTCATCCCTGTTAATGTACCACCAGATGTTCTCATTATCCATTTAAACATATAATCCTCCCCCGAATCCCGCTAAGCTCCTGGCCTCCCCGATACCTCATGGCAGTGCGTTCCACAGGTTAATTATGCATTTTTAATTAATCACCAAGCAGAGAATGACCCATGAATAAGGGATATGAAGATCCTTCAACTGGGAATAGTTGGCAAATTGTCCCCAGGTGGGGCCATGCTGGTGTCATGGTCTCCTTGAATAACAAGAGTAGCTCTAGAAATTCCTGGTTTGTGGCTCTGACGTGACTGGTGGTTGTGACAGAGCTGTGCCTGTGTGGATGGGACCCCCCCCTCATGTCCCCCTCCAAATGGGGAGGAACCACATCCCCACCAGAGCTGTCTGTGTCCCACCTGGAAGTGATGGAGCAAGCGCAGGGAGGAGGAGGAGTGAGGCAGGGAGGGGAAAAAAAAAATCACATGTTGTTTTAAAAAGGCATTTTTGAGTGAATGCTGAATAGGGTTTGGGAAAATTGCCTTAAAGGCCTGTTCTCTGCAGGGACGGAGCTTTTCATGGAGCAGGAGTATTCTGAAACTTAATTGCACATTTGCACGGGCTAGTGTTTTTATTTCTCTCAGGTCTCCGAGGTGGTCTTTGAAGATTGCTGTCTCTCTGTAATGGTTTTCTTTATCTCAAATAAATTCTGCACACCTGCGAGGTGGAGCTGCTTGAAAGAAATTATGTTGGAATTGGCTCTCGATTTAATAAATCTGCAAATGGAACCGGGATGCAGAGAGGCGAGGCGGTTGGTGGGGCTGGCTGCACTTCCTCCCTGCTCCCCGCCTCTCCTCTCCCTTCCCTTCTCCCCCAGCCTGCTCTCAGCCTCCCCGTGGGCCGGGAGGAGTGTGGGGCTGAGCAGAGCAAGTCCAGATCCTGCCTTTTCCCCCTGTCAGCCACTGCTGGCACATCTGGGGCACAGACCCCTCTCATGCCCACCTGGCTGCCTCCTCCAGGAACGTGCAATGCTGGCACAAACCCATCTGCGCTTCCAAAAGCTGCCACTAAGGATCCCTGGATCTAAACACTCACTTGATGGAGATGATATGCCAGCTGAATGCCCAAGAGGTATTCCCAAGGAATGTCCTCAGGACCTTCCTTCAAGGAAGTTTGATGCCATTATCACTCCGGCCTCAGCTGGGAGCTGTGGTTTGCCCCAGCAGCTCTTCCTGCGGCCACCCATCCTGCTGCCACCATTGCTCCTTCTCCAGGACTCAGTTCCGCGGCTCCCCAGCCCACCAGGGGATGTTCAGCCAGCGCTCCATTTTGGAAGCAGCGCGAAGCTCCGGAGAAAAGCCTGCGGCGGGGCTGTGTGCCGCTGCAGCAGGCGGACACAAATCCCCGGGCAGCGAGCGCCGGGCAGCCCCGGCTGTCAGGCGGAGAGGGATGGGCGGCCGCGGGAGTACACAGACAGGTTAATGGCAGCCGTGGATGCTGCACAATTGGATTTCACCTCCCCGCTTCTTAAGGAATCAGCAGCTCTCCCTCGCTCAGAAATCCGGCCGTCCCCCTCCTCCCGTGAGGTTCAGGATGAAGTGTCACCCGTTGAAAGCTCACCGAGGACCATCCCAAACCCTCCTGCCCTCGCCGGGCTCCCCGGACACCAGGCTGCCCGCAGAGGCCGTGCCACCTCCTGTGCGAGCTCCGGCTGCTCAGGCTTCAGGTGAACAAGGCGCCGGGAGGTTTATTGCATTGCTGGGTTTTGTTCCACTCTGTTATTCGCCACGATTGAATTTGCTGCCGCGGAGGCAGGAGCCGGCGCAGCCCGAGCTCCCTCACCGCTCCGCTGGGACCGTGACCTTGTCTGGGTGCCTCACTCCGCCCTCGGCTGGGTAATTCAGTGCCAGGGTGGGAGCTGGGCGTTCTTCTGCCTCCCACTGAGCATCCCGGCGTGGTCCCGCTCCCCTGCCTGAGCCAAATCCTCGCTCTGCTCCACTTTTAGGCGTTGACCTTGGAAATGTTTTCAGGGAAAGCGTCTGCCTTCCCAGCTCTCTCCTCTCTTTCCTACCTGATTATGTCCCTCTGTCCTCATCTCCCTGAGCAGCTGCTGAGGTTTCAATGCCATGGGCATCACCACAGTGCCTGAATCCCTGTGCAAAGCATTCCCAAGTTTTAGTCACACTCGCTGGTTCATGGTGTCAGCTGGGAAACAGAATCTCACCTTCCTCCTGCCCTGCTCTTGCACTTACGTAAAAAACACCTCAGCTTCCTGAAAATGTACTTTCTTGGCTCATTTTCTCTTTGGACAGAAAGCTGTGTGGCACCTTTCAGTGCAGGTGGCCTTGGATCAGAGCAATCCTGTGTGGTGGCACCGATGCCACACCAGCACAGGGCCAGACCCCAGCCCTTAACAACGACAAGGAGCCATTCCCGGTGCATTGGGAAATGCAGCTGTGAGGGGTCAGTGGGCAGAGCCGTCCAGGAAGGCTGTGGAAGCCTCTTTCTCTCTGTGTTGACAGCGACAGCTCTTCTTCCCCAGCAGCTGCACCATCGCCTGTGCCCCGTGATTGAATTAGGGGGCTGTACCCACCCCCCGCCCGCCCGGCCCCGGCGCGCCGGGCTCAGATGCTGAACTCGAGAGCCATAATTTAATAAGTCTCAGGCAGACGGTGCTCCGATAGCCGTCGGGATCTCTTGCCTCTTCCCTGCCCAGCCGTGTGCTGATTTATGCTCCCAGGTGGTGGCTGGGGTTTTGCCTGGGATTTGTGGTCTTCCAGGGTGATCTTTTCCCAGAGCAGGAAACTTGTGGGGTGAGCTGGGAGCAGGAGTTGGGTGATGCAGGCTGGTGTTCATGCTTCACTGGGCTGACCCTTTATCTGAGGAGGAAGGAGAGATGGGGGGGCAGAGGGACCCCAATCCTTACAGCAGCTGCTGCTCTCAGGCTGCCTGGGCAGAAGGAGTTAAAAGTTGCAATTAGTAAAGTGCTGACGGTGGAAAGGTGGGGTGGAAGCAAGCGGCACTAAATGAATCCTGAAAGGTTATTCCAATAAGCAGCAGCACAGTTTCCAGCTGCGCTCACTTTCCTGGGAGCTAGGGGACAAGGGAAGGGATCCAGGATGAGAGACACCAGGTGGGATGAGGGATGTTGCTGGAGGATGCTCAGGTGCCAGCAACGCCTGCTGGAGTGGAAAATACAGCAGGGGAATTAAAGCAGGAGGGGGGAGAGGCCACCACATCCCAGAGATGCTCATCCAGGGGTGTGGTGGGTGAGTCCTGCCCGTCCTGTGCCCCCAGTGGCTTTTCCACGTGGTCCAAACCCTGCCACAGGCGTGGAGCCCCGTGCCCCGTGGGGTTTGGGGAGTGGTCTGAGCCGCAGGGAATCCTTGGAGTGTGGAGAGTGGTCTGTGAGCCCCAGCGGGGGCTGCAGGGAGCAGGATCCTGGGAAAGGCGTCGCTCTTCCAGCTGAGCAGACAGGAGCCAGCGGTGGCCTCTCCCTGCCAGACGTGGCTGTTCCAGCTCTCTGCTGGTGCAACACCACGGAGCTATTATTAGACTCCAATTTTCTGTGGGTAGCTCTGAACTCCCCAGTGCTTCCAGCAGCTTGGCAGATGGCAGGGCAGAGCAGGATCTGCTGGCACTGGTGGGGACAAGGGTCCCTGGTGAGTTCAGAGGGGCGTGGGTGGCAGTGAGGGGTGGCAGAGCCCCCCGGCACAGGGACATGGAGAGCAGAGCACCACAGCCTGGTCTGGAGCTGCAGAGCAAAAGGTAATTAGTTGTCTAAGGAGAGATTTGGCTGATGAGGAGAGCACAGAGCTCCTGGAAACACTCCTTGGGTCAGTGGTAGGTGGGAGAGATGCTGCCCCAACAGAGGCATGGTCTGCAGGGCTCTGCACCTCAAAGCACATCTGGATTTCACAGCACCACTCCAAAATGGAACCACTGCATCCCCATCCCTGCCATCCTTGGCAGGAGGCACGTGGGAGCACAAAAGGGTTGTGGCACACCCACAGGACAGCCCCTCCCCTGCCAGAAGAGGGCTGGGGCAGGCGTGACATGGCATCTCCTTGCTCCCACCCTCTCCCAGCCTGGTTTCCAAGCAGGAGTGTTTAAATGCCTTTTATGTTGTGACTCAAATGATGAAAGGCCTGAAAATGGGACTAACAAAGACGAGTTGTACTTCAGAATAGAAAACCCATGAAAGCAGCAGATGCTGTCATAGGAATAAATTGTATCAACAGCGATCAGATGGGAAGTGAAAAGTCAGAATGGAGTTGTTCTGTCTTTCACGCTTCCAGTGAAAATTTCTGGGTCCGTGAATTTAGCCAGAATCGGGTAGGATGAAAGACTTTGTCTGACAAGGCATTTCAAAGGATCTGGGAACCTCCAGAGATGTGGCCACTTGGACAGGGAAATGGGGCCCCTCAGTTTTAATGAGCATTTCTGTTGCCTTCCTTTATCCTTCTGCCAAGATCTTATTTTTGTTTTCTTTTCTTTTCCCTTAAAACTGCCGATTCGCGCTCTTTGCAGTTTGTTTTAACTTTGCAAAACGTGCATTTGAGCCACACAACACGAGGAGGAGCAGGGTAGAACATCCCCTTCACTCCATCCAGCCCAACCTGTTGCTTCTCACCATAAACCCCTCCTTGCTGTGGCCAGCCCAGATCTTTTGGTCGCTGCCGGTCGGCACCACCAACCTTCAGCATCTTCCCGGCCCTGCAATGATTTCCCATCTCCCCACCTCCCCTTTCCACAGTGACAGGATCCTACACAGGCTGTAATTAATAGAAATTAGACTGTCAGGACCTTGCAGCCCCATCCCATAATTACTTGGCCTTGCTGTGTTGGAGGCACAGGATCGGCGGCGGGCTCGAGAGCTGCCGGTGATGGGAACACATCCCGTTATCAAGCTATTTTTGTTAAGCTTTTAATGCAGGCATTTGCGTGGTGCTGGAGGATGTGCAGCATCTCCACAAAGTCCACTCCCAGAGGGATGTTCAGGGGGATATTTTGGGATGGAATACCGGCACTGGAGCTAGACAAAGCAGGATGTTAGCAGAGCGCCGTGTCCTGACCACTTTCATCGCTTGCACATTAATTCCCAGCACCCAACTGCTCCAAACATTCAGATTCCAGGGGGTGGCAAAGCATTGCTGCTCTGTCCTCAGGTCCCCCACATCCCCACGCACCCCAAGAGCTGTGTGGGAGAGTACAATGCCCAATATCCAACTGGGCACATGGCATTTCCTACCGGCTCATTAAGCCCCGGATGCCGGCCAGAGGAGCGGCACAGCTCAGCTATTCACACTGCTCTGCTTTTATCACTGCCTTTTTCATGAGCTGGTAAAAAGTTCAGTGCAAAGCACAGGAGAGGTCTCTGAAAGGCAGCTGTGCTCATGACCCAGCATGCTGGCTCCAGTGGGGATGGGGTTTTGCTGGAATCTGCAGTGCTCACTCGGCTGCTGACCCGCAGGGATGTTCACTTGGAGGGCTCGTGGCATCGCCCTGAGAGGAGACCAAGGGCACAGGGAAAGGTGCTGCTGCCCTTTTTGGGTGTGGGAGAGAGACCTGAGGCTGTGGGCTGGGCTCCAAATGACGCCAACACTTTTTTTTTGGTTGGGGGGAAGAAAATGTGACAGAGCCCGGAGCTTTGATGCCTGCCCGTCCGTCTCCTTCCCCCCTGCTGCAGGCAGAATGATGTGCTGCTGAATGAGGAAGAAGGTACACGACAGGCTCCAATTTGCCCTCTTCTCCACCAAACACAAGGACATCCAGTAAATCTCAAATGCAGAAAGGCTGAAAAGGGATGATGAAAGAGAGCCCATGTGGCACGGCACAGAATTCGCCTGTGATCTCGGTGGCACAGGACACTGCTGGGGTCGGGACCTCAGCAGGATTACAAGTTTATAGGACTAATGCCCTCCCTATTAGCCATGCTTGCATGAAAACATCTTTGCCTCCCTGTGTTGGGTTGCTGCCCACTCCCAGCTTCAGCCAGGTAAAGATCCATCCAGCACATCCCCGCTTTTCCACAGCCTCCAGTTTTCCCATCTCCTGTGGATGTGTGCTGGATGGGGCAGCCGAGCGTGCACTGAGAGCCCAGGCAGCTGTCACTTTGCTCTTCCATCTCATATTTGCTCAGTTTTGGCTGCATTTCTGATCCTAAAGAAACCCTCCTTAGGTCCTGGCCAGCTGCTGGCAGGGAAAGGGGCTGGTGAATCTGCTTTCTCTACACATGAGCTTGTTCAGCGTTTGATACCGATCTGCCTGGTGCTCAGCTGGGGTGGGTTTTGTCATTTCATCTGCAATTGTTTTGCTGTAAAGCACCTCGAAGGGTTCACTCCCCGGCTGTTTTACAAAGGACATCGTTCTTATTAATGCTGTGAATGAACTGCTTTGCATTTCTGTGAATGGGAAGGAAAACTTGTCACCTCAGGACAAAAAGGGAGTGGAAGTATCTGATGATCCCCTGAGACACCTCAGACAATCCACTAAGCTCAAGTCATCCTCCTGTATTTCTTTCCTCGGGGGCAATTTGAATTATTAGTCCCTTCTCAAGGACCTCGAGATCTCCCTGTCCTTTGCCAAATTCTATCCCGGCTTCACTGCAGGCTGCTGGCAAGTTCTGCCAGAGCCCTGTCCTGTGCTGGGGACCAGCAGGGGCTGCCTGGTGCCTGCTGGGTGTCAGAACAGCAGTGCCAGTGGCTGGTGGAACCCCTATCCATGCCTGGAATCCTGCCCAGGGTGTTCCATGGTCCATGCCGTTCTCTCCTGGACAAGCAGGAGCATCCTGGTGTGCACTGACACCTCCAGCCACAGCAGGACCCAGGGATTTACTCATCCATGCACAGGGAGATGTGCCTTTCCCTCCAACATTCCTGCACTCCAAAAAGGCCCCAGTGGCTTTTGAGATGCACGGTGGGGTGAGACACAGGGGCACAATAAACCCTGCAGCAGACCCAGGAAAAGAGGATGGTCTGTCCCCCCTGATGTCCAGGGACAGGACATGGGGGAAAGGTTGCACCAAGGGAGGTTTAGACTGGACATGAGGGAGGATTTATTCACTGAGAGGGTGGTCAGACCCTGGAACAGGTTTCCTAGAGAGGTGGCTGATGCCCCAAGCCTCAGAGGCATTTGGACTCTGCCCTTCATAACAAGCTTTAGCTTTTGGGCAGATGGAGCAGATGATCATTGTAGGCTCCTTCCAACAGAAATATTCTATCCCATCTCATCCCATCCCGTCCCATCCCATCCCATCCCATCCCATCCCATCCCAGATCTGTCTCCAGCTGCTACAAGCAGCAGCCCAGCCTCTGATTTAAACACTCTTCTCCCAAAGCTGAGGTGCTGGGGTTGTTCCCTGTGCCTGCAGCCACAGGACATCCCAGTGCAGTTTTCCACCAAGGGCATCCCTGCCGTGGACGGTGTGCTCAGAACTGGGGTTAAGCAGAGCAGATTGTGCTGGGAAAACACACTCTACACTCCCTCTGCTTCTGCCTGTGTTAGTCCTGAAAGAAGCATTTAAATTAAACAAGTTCCTATAGCCAAGTTTCAATCCCACAGCCACTTCCACCATTGACCTCCTTTTTTCCCCCTTTTTCTTTAGCTTGAGAGCAGGAGGAGGAGATGCAGACAGAGAGGAGTGCTAATTAAACAGGGAGTTCCACATTAGGGTACAAATCCTCTGGACTAGCACAAACCCTGCCAATTTCTGCATTTATTTATTATTTTTTTCAGTACAATTGTAATTTCCAATGGTGCCTCCAGCACCAGGAGAGAGTTCAGGGGCTGCTCTTGGAGAGGATTAGCACGCTGGAAGCATTATTACTTTCCTTCGCTGTGAATTCAGGAGTGATTCCCTGACGGCTGCACTCTATATAGAAGTGAATCGGTGCTAATTTGTTTTTGAGGATCACACATCCACCAACATGTGAAAGACAATCCTGCTTCTCGATGTGTATTTTGAGCCAGTGCTACAGCAAACAACGGAAAATAAGCAAGCACAGGAAGCCAGACCTCCCTCGCCCGGAAAGCCAGAGCTGGAAATGAGCGGACTTTCATGATTTTTTTGTCTGTGTGAGTTGGTTCTGCATCTTTCCAGAAGAATTTTGGGTTTTGGCCCTGCTGCCCATGGCAATAGAGAGCAGAGGTTTGGGCAGCTCTCACATGGAAAGCCTCAGGGACACTGTGTTGGACGGGATGTCAGAGAGACTGAGCATAAAAGGCTCCTAATTTTTTCCTGTTAAATCATCCTGGAGTTTAACTGCAAGAGAGGAATAAATGAATTAATTGAATCTGTAACTATGGAGGGACTGGGCACCTGGCAGGGGAGCAGCAGCCCCGCCACCCATCGCTCCTCTCTCTTTATTTGTGTGATTCAGAGGGACGTGGTCTGTGGGGAGATATCAGAGCTGGCTGAAATGGAAGACAAAGCTATTGTTTCAAACAGAGTTATTGATTTTTACATTATTACACTACGAAATTTATGGTCTGGTTTCAAACTGCAATAGGAGTTAATGACCACCATCCAGAAAGTTCCAGGTGACCTTGGCCTTGACTTTGGTGGGGGAAGGTGAGCAGCTCCACTTACCAGGTCAGCAAATGTAAATTGAAGTTGCAGCACCCTAAAGGACTTGATTTTGGGGTGCTGCTGGCTCTGGGTCTTTGTCCTGAGCTTGAGCTCACAGCAAACCCCAGTCTGGTTGACAGCCATGATGGAGTGGGGAAACTGAACCTTCTCAACTCCAAACAAAAGTTGTTCCTGTTGTTAAGCCACGTCTTGCCCCCAGCCAGAAACACCACGGTGTCCCCAGAGCTCCTGAGCAGGGGTCTCCATCCTCAGCTGAGCTCTCAGCACAGCTTGGCTGCCCAAGGGTTTGCTCCTTTCAGTCACAGCTGGAGAAATGCAAACCAAGGGGCTCTGGGATGGGTGAGGAGCACCCAGGGAGAGGAGACAACACAGCCCAGAGCAGGAGAAACCCTGTGAGAGGGGAGAGCAAAGGGCAGCGCCCAGGGCAGGCAGCTGCCTGCTAAGGCCACTGCCCATTCCTGACTCCAGCTCTCCCATCTCAGTCACAGGAGGAGGGTTTGCTCTCACAGTGACCAAGAGGACGTTGGTACCAGTTAACACACGAGATCCTGATGGCACAGAAGGGTTTGCAAAAGCACTCCCCACTCTACAGCCTTTGCCTGGCTTTTCTTTCAAAGGTACCTCCTGATGCATCTTTTGGCGCCAGTCTCTTCCCAAAGCTTTCCTTAGCACTATTCCTTCCAAATTTCTTTGTATGCTTCTTCCTGTGGGAACAGTGTTTCCACTTGCCAGCCAAGGAAGGCAATTTCCAGCTGCTGGAGAAGGTTTTTTTTCCTTGTAGTGCCATCTCCCTGGAACATCCCTGATGCTGCACCCCGAGCTAAAGTCGTGTGAAGCCAGTAGCCTCCAAGCTCATCTTCTGCCTCGGAGGTCATAATTGCCATTAAATCACAGCTTGCCTAACCAAATTATGCAAAACCGAAATTATCTCCAATGATTTTTATGTTGCTGAAATGTTCCAGAACTGCCGGGGTGATGACTGGGGGATTGGGAGCAGCTGTCACTCCATCAGAAACCATAACTCCAAACAGCTGGGATCTGTCAGTTATTTATGACACCGGTGGCAAAAAAAAAAAAAAAATAAAACGATGAAGGTGGATGGGTGGCTGCCACTCTCCGGCTGAAAGGCAGCTCGTGCAGAAAGCAAAGCCCCGTGCTGTGTCCCGGTGCTGGGAGCTGCAGCTGATGTTTTGGGAGCAATCCCAGCGAGGCTGCTGCTGCTGCAGGACCGTGGGGCAGCACCTGAGGGGCTTTGCACAGAGGCTGAAAGGGAGCTGCTGCTCGCTGGGGAATTTCGGCTTTGTGACAGTCAGCACGGGCATGTTTATTTTATCCTCTGTGTTGCAAAAAAAAAAAAAAAAAGAAAAAAAAGAAGAATAAGAGGAACAAAACCCTGCAGCTGCTAAGCAGGGTCTGACACTGCTTTGTCGAACCGTCCCAGATCCTGAGCTTGGCTCTTGGCTCGTGCCCAGTTGCTTTTGCTACTCTGTCCTTGCCTTTCATCGTCCTTCACTTAGCTGATGAAATTGTGAGCATTTGAGGCTGCTTTTTCTCCCTAAACAACAGCTTCTCTCTATGTGAACATCCAATTCTGAGGTTGTTCCCAAGTTTCAAAGTGTACTTTCCCCCCGGGGGTTGTAGTCATGTCTTTGTGCACCAGCTTGTTAGGGGTGGATTTTGAAAAATCCTTTGATAGATCCAGGGTGGGAGCAGGACAGGAAAATCTCTGCCTAGAGCTCCGTGAGGTGCTGCTGTTAGAGCAGGTGTGAGTTTGGCCTCAAAAGAGAGGGTGAGTGATGAGGAAGCTTCTCCCTTTTTGATAATCCCGCCTGTGAGCAGATGCTTTGTCCCCACTTGTAGCACACTCTGGTTAAGTATTATTATTTATATTATGTAGTAGCTATACATAGTGTTTTATGGCAGTAAAGATACATAAATCAGCAACCAGAAGACGAGGGCTTTGCTCTAAAGAGCTTATAAATCTAACAGCTTGAGCAGCCCTGGTAATGGACACAGTAAGCAGGCAGTCAAGTTGCATGTAGACATGAGCTAAGATGGGTCTCCCAAAGCAGATGGCGGGTTTAGGAGAGATTTGGAAGAGAAGCAACCTGCTCCATCCTCGAGAGCGGATTCTCCTGCTGGAGAATTAGACAGGCTCTGACCCATATAAGCTTGTCCGGGTGGGGAGGTGAAAATATCCATCAGAGAGAAGCAGCTTGCCAAGAGGGGGTGCTGGGGTTTGTGGCAGGGGTTGTCCTGCAGGTGCATCCCCCCTCCCAGGGACAAACCCGTCCTTGTCCTAAGTGATGTCTTGGCCTCGAGTCTGAGCCTCCTAATGAAAGTAAGTGGCATCATTTTGTAAAGAAACCGAGTCCCTGCGTGGCTCAGAGGTACAGTAAAGTGTTCTGAACCTTAAAAAGCAAGAAAACTGCTGGGGCAGGTACACCAGGCTCTCTGGAGCAAGTGGCACTGCAGAGTCAAGAGTCCCTGCCGTGGTGGCAGAGAAGTGCTCCAACCCTTCAAACCATCTGTCTTTGATCCTGGGTATCAAACCAGGGTTGGTTTTTTGTTTTTTTTTTCAAATTTCTTCCTGTGCTGGCACCGGCCTGGGAGGAACCTGGTCTGGGCTGGAGAGAGATGTGCAGTGTCTGGCTGATCATGCTGGCTCCGGGTGTCTGCATTCTTCTGGCTGCCTTCAGCTCTTGCACAAATTGAGGCTTCACGCTAAATGCATTACACTGTATAACAATTAATCCCGTGCTACATATAGAAAGTCCTTACTCATCAATAATGCATGTGGGAGGAGTGATTTTCACTCTCAGTAATAAGGCTAAGACAATGGAAACAAGCAGGTAATGGAGAACATTTATAAAGATGTTAATCTAATAATGAGTCTAATGCTGTTAAAAGTAAGACTGCAAACTGGACGCATCCAAAGATAAATTATTTCAAGCATTCATTAACTGATGCCTAATTAATGCCCAATTAGAGGGATGTTACATGGGAAATGGTTTGGACAGTCAGACGAATTCATTCCAATCACTGAAACCTCAGTCAGAGGCAGGAGGCAGCAGAAGGACTCGGCGAGCAGAGGCCGGGGTGACACAGCACGTCAGTGGGAGAAAGGCAGGAGATAAACACCCCTCTGCTGGTTTTATCCGTGTCAGCGGGGATTTGGTTTTACTCACTTCACCAGCAGGTTTCTGGAGGATTTTTCCGTGCTGCTTTTGAAGCTCTCCCTCCCCGGTGAGCTCTGACACTCGGGCTGGTGACCCTCCGTGTGCCTCACAACCTTTACAAGATGAAGTTGAAAGGGCTGAGTCAGGAATAACAAGTTAGACAGGGTCAAACTCTCAGGAGAGCTGGGCTGGGGCCTCTCAGGAGGCTCCCACGGTGTTTTCCAGTCTGGGAAGCCCAGTGAGACCCAAGTGCTCCTGGCTGCCATGCCCCAGTGGGATTTGGCAGCTGGATAGCCCAGTGCTGGTTCCAGCCTCAGGAGCTTCATGGCTTCATAACCTCTTTGATTTTTGGGGTTCTCATTCCCAGATCTAAACTGAGACCAGTCCCAGAGCACGCCAGGAGCAGCTTCTCACGGCACTAAGCAGTCAGCAGGTTTTACAGGCTTGGAAGGAAGGCCTCCTTGATGAGACCACAGGCCTTGTGTGCAGCCACTGGGGAGTCCAGACCTTCATGAATCACAGATTGCTTTGGGTTGGAAGGGACCTCAAAGAACATCCAGGGCAGGGACACCTTCCACTAGGACCAAGTTGCTCCAAGCCCCATCCAACCTGGCCTTGGACACTTCCAGGGATGGGGCAGCCACAGTTTTTCTGGGCAGACTGTGCCAGAGCCTCACCACCCTGGCAAGGAAAATTCCTTCATTATACCTAACATAAACCTACTCCCTATCCAAGTCCTGCTCCCCTGTTCACCCTTTTTTTCTAGGTATCCATCCTTCTGTTTCCCCATTCTCCTTACTCCCAAGCTGCAACAGGGAGAAAGATATCCATGTCTTTTCTTCCCACCATCCTATTCTTGGGGAGCTGAGAAGCAGCAACAACCCCAGCCTATCCTCACCGCCATCCCTGGCTGCAGGAATCCCATCTCTCTCTCCATAGGAGCTCCAGCCATTAACTCAGAGCTGCCTGTTAATTAAAGAGATGGACTCAGTTCCCTCTGACCTTTAGCTCCGGAGTTATCCCTGCAGGCAGCGAGCTGTTAAACGCTGCCTTCCCTTTCGGCAGGAGCCTCTACCTTGGCCGTGCTCCAGGGAGGCCTGGACTGCCTTGGTCCATCACCATGCCTTGCTAACAGCCTCCTGTCATCACCATCCCTACACGTGAAATCCTGGATGCTCCCAGATCCCTGCCCAGCTCCACCTCCCGTCAGTAATCCCGTTAGCCTGGCAACTGTCGTGTCACGGAAGAGCGCATAAAACTGTTGTTTGGAAGCAATATGTAATCTTCCAACCTGCTGCGTGTAGCTGGGAGATGGTTTATTGATTCAGACCCTTGTGATTTGGTATTTGCAATAACAGACTCTGCATGTGGGAGATCGTCACAGCACTTGTGCCTGGCAGGGTTTTACTAATAAACATCAGACCTACGGAAGGCGCCGTGCTCCGGTGTCACCGAGGTAAGACGGGGGACGTGGAGCCGTCCCACCTTGGTGGAGCACATCCTCGAGTTAAAAACCCAGCAGAATATATCTGCAAACACTGCTTCATCCCTGCCATCGTAGGATAATCACAGTATCCTCAGGATACCGCTGTTTCCCAGGCTGTGAGTGGCAGCCAGGGCTCCCGTTTTGGCAGGGAGCTCTGGGTAAGTCAGCACGATGCTCCCACCAGCGCAGGCCCTCACTCATCGTGCAGAGGCACGACAGCAAAGCCAAAATGCTACGGCAGTGACTTGGAGAATGTTCCTTTTCCTACACAGCCGTAGGAGTTGTCGCGAATTCAGCGTTCCCGACTCACCAGCCCTTTTTGGCAGTGGCGCAGGGATGAGACATCCCTCCTGGTAGCCCGTGCTTCGTTTCTGAAGGGCAGTGCCTGGAAGTCATCCCCCTCATTCCCATTCCCAGGCAAGGCTCGATCCGATGCTTTGGGCAGCGATGCTATTTTTTTTCCTATTAACCGCCCAGTCAGCGATGACTGGCTCTTACTGGTGATTTATGGAGAGTCTGAATAACCCAGTTTATCTAAAATATGTGGCAACTTTGCCTTGAAAGGATGGGTCTAGATGGACGGGTCACCTGCTGTTAACTAAACGGCAATAGATCTCCATACCGGGGAAAAGGCAACAGCAACCACACAGTTATATTTCAAACACAATTAATAAGAAAACAGTGAGGTTTTTGTGCCTCCAACTCGTATTAGGCTGTAGGCACTGAAAAGAGGGACTGTAAAAGCCCAAGGGGTCCTGGCTCTTGGACTAGCTGGTGATAACGATGTGGAGTAATTAGAGATGAACTCCACTTCCACTCTCGTTTTTCAGATTAGTACAAGCTGAGTAGGACTCGTGGGCAGGATGGCACCGGCAGCTGTGCGCTGCTCCGCTGTTACTCCTTTTCCCTGTAAAGTCCAGGGGCAGAATTCATTAGACATGAGCAAATTTTGCGTGTAAGAGGAAAAAGCCAAATCTAGGAGGAAAACCTGAATGAGAAATGACAAGTCTGGTGCAATGAGTCTGAAGAGCCACTCGGCGCAGAAGGAATAGCCTGAAAGCAAGCCTGGTGCGAGGAGTGGGAGCGAGACGGGAGCGGGGCGGCGAAACCGGAGCTCTGAGGAGCTGAGCAGAGGGAGGGGATGGTTCTGCCTCGTTCTCTGCTTCTCTGCTGCGAGAAAGCCCCAGTCGCAGGCACATGCTGTAGCATTAGAGGATGCAATATGCTTTGCCACAGGACATCCATTTAAAAATATGTCTGAGCATCCCACTTCCAAACGGAGTTTTCGGCTCAGCCTTTTCCACCAACTGCTGACAACATATTTCCCTGTAAATCGCTCGGGTTTCGGGGTGGATGGTGGTGTCTAACAACTGTAGTGAAAGGAGACGGTGGGGATGGGTCTGTGCCTTTGGGGGGAGCGGGATGCACTGCACACGTGTAATTTTAGGTGGTTGGCTGGGAATTGCTGAATCTCTGCAGCTTTTCCTCTCCGGTACGTGCAGGCGATTTAACAGATGCATTTCAAGAGGAGTGGGGACACCTGCGAGGGTTTGAATTTCCCCTGTTTGCTCTCACACCGCGGCGTTTCCTTGCCTGCGGGCAAGGGGCTCTGCTGCCTGCGCTGCCAGCGTGAATTCTCACCGAGAAAGTTTCTCCTGCCTGTTCCGGGCTGGGAACACAACCAGGCGCCTGTTGCAGGCAGGGAGAGGAGGCAGGGAGTACTCCATACATCACGTTTTAACTGCCGTGGGTGATGAGCCTACTCATCACAGCCGCGTGGGTAATTCATGAGCAGAGAGGAGGGCTGAGCTAATTGGGGGCGTTTTTCACCCGGAATAGTCTCCGCAGCAGCGATGGGTGGGCGGGAGGTGCCCGGTTCCCGCTGACGCCGCTCTCCCCTCTCTCCGCACAGGGGGGTTTGCGGAGCTGCTGCTGGTGCTGCTGGGGCTGAAGGTGCCCGGTGCCCTGGGCTGCCCCACCGACTGCGTGTGCTACCCCTCCCCGATGACCGTCAGCTGCCAGGCTCACAACTTCGTCACCATCCCCGAGGGCATCCCCGAGGACAGCGAGAGGATCTTCCTGCAGAACAACCAGATCACCTTGCTGCTGCGGGGCCACTTCAGCCCTTCCATGGTCACCCTCTGGATCTACTCCAACAACATCACCTTCATCGATCCCAACACCTTCGACGGGTTCATCAACCTGGAAGAGCTGGACCTGGGGGACAACCGCTACTTAAGGGCTTTAGCTGCAGACACTTTCCAGGGGCTGGTGAAACTCCACGCCTTGTATCTGTACAAGTGTGGGCTGAGCTCTCTCCCCAGCGGGATTTTCGGTGGCCTCCACAACCTGCAATACCTTTACCTGCAAGACAACCACATTGAGTTCCTTCAGGATGATATTTTTGTTGACTTGGTTAACCTCAGCCATCTTTTTCTCCATGGAAACAAGCTCTGGAGCCTCCATCAGAACACGTTCAGGGGACTAATAAACCTGGATCGGCTGCTCATCCATCAAAATCAGCTGCAGTGGATTCATAGGCGGGCTTTTCATGACCTCCGAAGATTGACCACCCTTTTCCTGTTCAATAACAGCCTCTCGGAGCTGCAGGGGGACTGCCTGGCCCACCTGGGAGCCCTGGAGTTTCTCAGGCTGAATGGGAACCCATGGAGCTGCGACTGCAAAGCCCGTTCCCTCTGGGAATGGCTGCACAGGTTCAGAGGCTCCAGCTCCAGCGTCATCTGCGAGTCCCCCGAGCAGATGCACGGCAAGGACCTCAAGGTGCTAAGAGCAGAAGACTTTAGGAACTGTTCAGGGTCCGAGTCGCTCCACCAGATGAAAACACACACCTTCTCTACTGCGGACAGAGGAGGCTCCAAATCCCACCACCCTCACCACTCCTCCAAGGAGAAGGGGAAGGAGCGAGGGGCTGAGAACAGTTTGCACAGCAACCAGCCCGCCGGCCCCCCCGGCTCCCGGCCGGGCTACCGCAAACCCGGCAAGAACTGCACCAGCCACAAAAGCCGTAACCGAACCTCCAAACCGGTGTCCTTGGGGCCGCGCAAAGACGGGCAGGAGGTCCTAGACTATGTGCCTGATTATCAGCACAAATACAGCTTCGGGGCCATGCCCACGCTGTCCCCCAAGCGCAAGGGTAAGTGCACCCGGCGGACGCCCATCCGCCCGCCCAGCGGGGTCCAGCAGGCCGCCGGCTGCCCGGGGCTCAGGGCGTCGCTCCTGGTTTTTATGGTGGTGTTGGCGGCCGTCATCCGCTGAGCCCCCCCAGCCCCGGCCGCGGACGGAGCGGAGCTGTACTGCCACCAATCTACAAAGGACCAGAGTTTCTTTTCTTCTTCTTTTTTTGTACGTGGCTCAGCGTTGGCCTGGCGAAGGGAAGAACGTTGTCTCGGCTTCTGAGGGTTGTCTCCGTGCCCGGCCGGACTGTGCCGAGCGCAGCGGGAGCAGATTAAAAGGCATTATCACACCTTGTCACAAACAGCCTAACCGAGCACCTACAACAATAACAACAAAAAAAGCCAACCTTACAAAAAGCAGATAACAGGGATGGTAACCGATTTGTCGGTGACAACACCCAGACAAATGGACTGTATCCGTGCTCTTGTGAAATCCCGTTCATTTGAGAGCACTCCGAGCGACCCCTCCAATTACCGAAAGGAACATAATTGCTGTAAAAACCATCACCGATTAAGCCTACACTGTTTCTCTCTGAAAGTGAGTGCAAGGACACTGATACCGATGTGATAAGGACATTTGGTTCTCCCACGTTTTAGCCCTTTTGGCTCCAAACCCAGAGGCCAAAGTTGGCTGGGAATCTCTTAGAAGACAATCTCAAACCCCTGAATATCTCAGGCATTACAGCAGAACAGGGCTTGCCTGCTGGGCTTGGAGTAGCCGACAACCAAAGGAAAGACTGATTAGAGGTGGAATTAAACAAAAAAAAATACCAAACCCCAACAAACCCAACACATAAAGAAATGAGGTACCTGCAGGAGGTGTGTTTTTTGTAACCATGTTCACACATCTGAGAAAAAAAACCCCAACAATTGCACAGGCTCCCCCTCTTCCTCTCAATTATCCATATGTATGTCTTACAATGTTTATAAACTATATGGAAACTGTATCTTCAGAACTAAGGATTGTATTATTGAATTTATAGCAGACCAGTATATGATTTTTTTTTGTTGTTTTTTCCTTGAGAAAACAAACCGGCAGCAGTGCCTACAGATGCTGAAAGCCATCGGGCGGGCTCAGTACATGCAGGGGAACCACAACGGACCAATGTTCTCAGCAATTCGGAGCACTAAACCTTGGGAGGGCTTGGGGGGTGGTTGTGTGCGATGCAGCAAAGTCCATACCCAGAGAGCCAAAATTCACCCTTACATCCTAATTTGTAACCAGTGGGGGGGAGAGAGAGAGATTAATTAGCCCAAATGAGTAGAGCCACAGAGCTCTGTCTCCGGAGAGCACTCGAGGCCCCGGGGAGGAAAGGGGCTGGTTTTGGGGCTGGAGGCAGAGAGGGGCTTCCCAGCCGTGGCAGTGCCGTGAGGACCTTTATAGCTGGACTAAGGTTTTCACTGGGGCAGCAAGGAGCAGCTCCCAGGCTGCAGACAGACCTGACAGAGTCAGGAGGGGTTTTGTTTCTTAAAAGGAACAGATTCTGGAAGAGTCAGAGTAGGGGGGAGCTACAGCTTGTAGAGGACCGGCAAGAAGCGCGGTGCCCGAGGTTTCTGGTCCATGGCAGGAGAGAGAAATCCGTGGTCCAAGAGAGCTGTACAAAGGGGTTGTGGGGAGGTGGAGGAGAGGGAGCAGGGCGTTCTGTTCCACTCTTCCTGGGTTAAACCGTGTGCTGGAGGGATGTGTTTGCTGGTCGGGGGCATGGCAGAGCTGGCAGCTCCACCGATGGCAGCCCGTGGGCTCGGGGAGGTGCTGCCCAAATTCTGCATTTGGTGTGAATTCCCTGTCAGTGTGGATGTGTGAGACCAAACAGACACTGAAGTTAATGAAACAAGGGAAATAAAAGTGATCTTGGACAAGAAAAGGTTTCTGTTCTTTCCATAACCATATCTCAGTGGTGGTATTTCGAGCCTGTGGCTCAGGTGGGGGGCTGGAAATGCTGAAAAAATCAGCTGCAGTTTTCCACTAGACACAGCATTAGCTCCAGGAAGGATGGGTCAGCTGGGGAAGTCTGCTCTCCCAACCACTTTGTGGAAGGGGAGAGGGTATTTACACAGTGGCAGATCCCTTGGAGGTATCTGGAAATGGAAAGGGAAACTCCCACTGAAAAGAGAAGCAGAAAATTCCCCGATGCGCTTGTGTTTACGAGCAGTTGGATGTGAGAGTGGGAAGCTGGAGGGGCACGGCCTCCTCTGTCCATCTTGCAAGCAAGGAAAGCCAGAGGCTTGGATGCTTCTCTTTTAGATGCCCTTCTTGGGGAATAGCAAGAGTAATTCTGGGAGGAGGAAGGAAGAGGTTACTTCATCAAGCCCTCTGCCTTCCAGCTCCTACCCAAACTTTTCTGTCTACAGGGCTCTAAAGCTCCACTAAAGCGATGTCCAATGCAGCCAGAACAAATAATCCGTGGTCTGAAATAGCTCCCTCATGTCCTACTCTCTATAACCAATAGCAACTGAATGAGTCTGGCACTGTCCCTCAGAAGTGGAACATGTTGTTATGTTGGTTATTTCGTTTCATACTCTGGAAATCAAAGCTCTCAGTGGGAGAATGAAGAAGAGAAGCACTTTATTAATTTTTTTTTAAGTCTGTGTGTAACTCCTGTAATATAGGAGTGAAATGTCAGCACAGGAGATGCTAATGTTTTATAAATGATTTGGGTGCAGCAGGCACGGTGGATAGTCTTTGAGATGAATTATATTAGAACAGACTACGCCTGGCTCAAAACCATAATTGTATTTTTAGTATCTTTTCCTTTAACATGTAGGAAAAATAAAGGCAACTCCACAGTGTATTACAAGCCTTGTCAATCAAGTGCTCTAACTCCTAGTGATAAAGGCAACTGTTTAAAAACCAGAAGGGAGACATGATACACTGCTAAATAGGAGATGCCTCTTGACATGGCGTTGTGGTTTAACCTGGCAGGCAGCTGAACACCACACGGCCGTGCTGGAATGGGGAAGAGGATTGGGAAAAATACAAGTGACATTCATGGCTTGAGATAAGGCTGGTTTAATAGGACAGAAATAATAACAGCAACAATAGAACTGGAATATGCAAACCAAGTGATGCACAGCGCAGTTGCTCACCACCTGCTGATGCCCAGCCAGTCCCTCAGCAGTGGCCCTCGGTTTATATACTGACCATGATTCCATTTGGTTTAGGATATCCCTTTGGCCAGCTGGGATCAGCTGTCCCTTCCCAGTTTATTGTGCCCCACAGCATCCTCAGGGGAGCAGAAAAGTCCTTGACTCAGGGCAGACATTGCTGAGCAACAATGAAAAATCCATGTGTTATCAACATTATTCTCATCCCAAACCCAAACCACAGCTCCTAGAAAGAAAATCAACCAACCCAGCCCAAACCAGGACACACAGGTTCCTGATATTCCTCCTGTCTCCTCCTCAGCTGCCATCCCTCCCTGCTCCCATCCTTCTTCCACGACCACAGCTCTTTGAGGATAAACTAAATTTTTATGGCATGCTCTGACACTCAGGCTGGATAACGAACTTCCCAGCTGCGTGGTTCAGCTCACCACGGCCCCGGGTTCACGCTCGTGTGTCTTTTCCCCAGCTCCTTCCTACAGCATGTCTTCATGCATTTTCAATGTTGCTCTGAGGCCTGGCTCTGAGAAATCCCCTCTCCTCTGCAGCAGCAGCTCTCCAGTGGAGCGGACGTAGGGATAACCCTGCATGCCAGAGATTGCCTGACTCAGGCTGGAGATAAGTTGGAGAAACTTGGGATCTCATTAGAGTTGCCCCCAGACACCCAAGGTGTCTGGGAGGGGCAAAGAGCTGATCCCCAGAGGGGTGGGAAGGCACCTGGAGGTGATGCTGGGCTGGAAGCATCACGCAGGCTGAGGCTCAGCAAGGCCACTGGCAGCTCGTGCACCTGGGCCACAACAACCCCTGCAGGCCTGGGGCAGTGTCTGGAGAGGTGCCCAGTGGGAAAGGACCTGGGCAGCACTGGCTGAACCTGAGCCCAGGTGGGAGAAGGCCAAGGGCAGCTGGCTTGGGGTCCCCATCCCTGGAGGGATTTAACAGACCTGGGGATGTGGCACCTGGGGATGTGGTTTACTGGTGGCCTTGGCTGTGCTGGGTTAACTGTTGGAATTCATCACCACAGAGGTATTTTCCTACCTAAATGATTCCATAATTCTATAAATTCTGAACCCTTCCATGCTCCTGTCACAAGCTCATCCTTCGGATGTGCCCTGATCCCCTCCCAGGGTCAGGGCAGACAGGTTCTGTTGTCTGGGCAGACACAGCTCAGCTGCGAGCTCCACACACTTCCCCTGATAAAAATGTCACCTGAGCCTTTATCTGCTCATCAATTTGCCTTTCCTTTAGTGTTCTCCAGTCTGTGCTGCTCTGGAAGATGAGACCAGCCCCTGTCACTGCTTTCCCCTTCCTTCCATCAGTGAGCTTTAACACTCTGACTTTGGGCTGCTCATGCAAATCCTTTCCATTAAAAAAAATAATCACCAGAGGACCCAGAAGAGACCCCAGACTGTGCCTCTGGAAACTCACTCCCAGCGGCAGAATCCCGTTTCCTGAGCCTGAGCCAATTTTCTCTCCTTTGTAGCACTTTTGCACAGTTTCATCCCGTAATTGCTAATATGGAGCTTTTCGTACATGCTTTGAAATCAGAAACCACGCAACACTGCATCTCTTTTATCCTCCCAGGCAGGATGAAAAACCAAACACCTCTTGGATACTGAGAATAAATTTTTAGTTTATCAGCCTAAACCAACACCACGAGACCACAGCTTCTCCTGTATTCCCCATCACTTCCAGACCACGCTGGTGCCTCCCCTGCACCAATTCCAAACTCTTTCCTTTGTCTCAGAAAGTTGCTTTGTGACATGCTCCCCTTCAGAGGGACAGAGCGGAACAAAAGCACCACTTCACATTTCTTGCAGCTAAATAACACTTTTTTTGCAGTCCTTCAAGTTTATCCTTCCCTAAATCCCCTGCCTGTGTATTCTTTCCCTGTTTTAGCTTCAACCACTCCCCCAGGAGCACTTCCCAAGAGCCCATTTCCCATTACCAAGATTATTTCCCTTTTTATCATTATCTCCTGGAGCTCCTGCTGGTGGGCACCAACCCCCTGTGCCCCCAGCCCCCCTTACCACATCCAGCAGCCCCCGAGCTCATCCCTGCTTTGGAGAAACGTGAGATACTGACACCAGAGCTGGTGGGAACAGTGATTCCAGGGATGCTGTTGTATTCCTGGCTGCGTTGGAGTTTGTGGGTTACAGATGGAAGCAAAAGCAACCCTGAAAGCAGGACACAGGTGCTCACACTCTGCAACGTGTGTTTTTGGGGAAGGTGTCACGCTGACGAGCCAAAAACATCTCTGCCCACAAAAAAGCAGCTCCAGAAGCAGCATCCCTCCGGAGTCCCCATCCACCTCTGTCCTCCCCTTTCCCAGAGAAGCTGCTTTCAGCAGGGAGAAGGATGTGTCAGCTCAGTGGCCACCCCTCTGGTCCCCACTCCAAGGCGGCCGATTTGGTGAACAGCACAAGTCCCTCGTTACCCAGCTCCCTGCTGGAAATAGCTGCTCAGTAAATCCAATTTTTCCCCCACCCTGTGAGCACGGGTGAAATTCTCCCCACGCCCAGCCACTCTGCAGATGCATCTTTATCTCTCTGCAGGCTCATCCCCACCCTCATCCGCACAGCCCGAGTCCTTTCTGGAGCTGCCCCTCCATCCTCTTCCTCCTTTGTGAAAACAGAATCAAAATAACTGTTTAACAAATCAGCCATTACCTTCTCTCATGTCACCAATTCCCCGCTATCATTTCGTAATTGGCCAATTTTCTCTTTTACCTTCTCTCTGCTCTGAATACGTCTCGGGGAGCTCTGATTGTGTGTTAAAATATCCTCCCTAATTCACTGCTCAATATCTCTTTCTGCTCTTCTAATTGCCCTTTTAACTTCCTTCTAATTTTTTTATAAATCTCCTAATCCTCCTCCTGCACAGGTTGTTTACATGCACCGGAGAATGTATATGTATTAGCAGATGTTCCTGGGTAAATAATGCACAAAAGAATATTACTGCTTCACGCAAGCTGCAATTACTGCTTCCCTCAGAATAAGCCCTGTTTAACCCTCCTATTTAGGGCACACGCCCCTGCTCTTGCTGCACATCTCCAGGCTATTTCACTCCTGCTGCAGAACATTAACACCACCAGCTCCACCACGGCTCCCTCGCTATCTTCTGGTGGGGGGGAAAAAGAAAAGAATTCCAAAAAAAAGAGAGAAAGAATCTAAGGATAAAGGGGATAATGATATACTACAAAAAAATTTTCTTTTTTGGGGAACACAGCTAAAAGAAACTAAACAAAACAGCCACACGAGTCAAACACAGCAAGTAATACCCCAAGAAATAAACAAATCTGATATTCTTGGTGGTTTTGATTTATGGACAGCTTCCTGCACTCCCAGCTCACGGGGAGTCTGCTGCCACAGCCCTGGTGCTGCAGACAGGCACAGGGTCAGGCAGGAGTTGTTTGCCATCTGCTTTGTAAAACACTTCCCAACATTACTCAACATTCCCTTCCTCTTCTCCGTGTCTCCTCTCCATTTGTTTGTGGTCTCCTTTTTGCCAACACGCTGCAGCTCCCGCCAGATGCTCTGAATGCTGTGTTTTCCACCCAAAAGGGGGATGCTAAAGCATGGGTTTAAAGTTACAGGTCTCGTTTGGATGAAAAGAGTGGAATTCTCTTCTCTAGGGATCCAGGCAGAAATCAGTGTTTTGCAACCCAACCCTTGATCTTGTTGAGGGACAAAAGGCATTGCTGGAAGCTTCAGGAGGTGGGGGTTATTTGGTACTTACAGCTGACACTTACAGAGTCTCAAAATCCGAGTACCAAATTGTGATTTGCAATAATGTCCTGGCCAACAGAACATCTCTGGTGTCTTACACCTCCATCCTGCCAAAACTGCATCCTGCTACACCCTGCGAGGCTCCAGCACCCACACTGAGCACCTCACCTGCCCAAACCTGCCTGGGGGACCGGAGATTCACACAAACGGAGCTGGAGGAAACCCAGAATCTGATGGAAACAGTGAAATCTCTCCTGCTTTTCAGGGGCTGCTCTGCCACACACGGTCAAAAGCAAAACACTTCTATTAAAATCCAGAATTGTTCATGTGACAGGCTGAGGACTGCTGAGGCTGTTGTGGAATAATGAAACTCTTGGCTATTTGCTGACTTGCCTGGGAAGATTTCCATTTCTCCCCCACATCCACACATTTTGTTCCCCAGAGAAGCAGATCCTGCTCCCAGCAAGGGTTGCCATCCCTACAGATGGATTTTGTGTGCCTCAGTCTGAGCTGCACCAGGTGATCCCTCTCCACCTGGACAGGTACCACAGCACCCCCAGGACAGGACTTGTCTGCACCTTCCCCATCTCTTAGATGAGATTTAACACCTCCACTTTGAGCCTACCAGCATGACTTGGTTATTTCTTTTTTCCTACAGACCTTGCAAAACTTCTCTCAGGCCTGATTTCTCAATAGTGCATACAAATTGCTCTCCTTGGAAAAGGTTTTCATCATGATTCCCCCAGTCAATCCTTCTACAGCTAAAATATCCTGTAATCAAAGGTGTTGGCTCCTCACACATCTTCTCTGAGGAAGCATTTCTGCGTGTTCTGGCTCATGAAGTGCCTTGCATGCCCTCATGTCCTCAGAATAAGCCCTCCTGGAGCCCCTCCTGGGAATCACAGGGTATCTCTGTGATTTTCAACTCATGCCTTAACCTCCCTCTGAAATAGAAAAATGTAAAAGATAATAATTTAAGAGAAAAAGCAGTGACTATTTTGGCACCAAACGATCCTGGGGAGGACCAAATGTGCAAAATCTGCGCCGTGTGCCCTGCTCCCAGGAGAATCATGTCCCTTACCAGTTTTCTAGGGATCCCTGACTGAAGGAGTCCCTGGGACACTTGTTCCTCTCCAGCTCCTAAAGGCACAGCCTGGGAGAGCAGCCCAGCAAAGGAGAGCAGAGCACAAAGCAGCAAAGCCTCACCCTCGCTGTCACGGGAAGACTTCTCCACTCTTCCCTGCATCTACTTAGCACGTAGCAAGCAAAAGGAAACAAGAGAACACACACATATGGAGCTCCTGTTAAACCTGAACTAAATATACCAGGGGATGTTAACAGCCTGCCTCAGCTCCCTGGCACTCCAGCTGGCACGGCAGGACCCCGGCCACGGCTGCCTCGGGTAGCTGGGAGGGTTTTCTCTGGAGCAAAGATGGGAAACCTCCAAAATCCCCCTCCACGTGTGCTGCTGACACAGCACTGCCCTGAAATGTTGGTGCCGGCACCCCGAGAGCAGCGAGGCACCGAGCAGCCCTGCCTGGCAGCTTCTCCTGCTGCGAGGCTCCATCTCCCCATGGATCTGTAGGATCTGCCTGGAGGATCCCCTTCCTGCAGGCAGGAGAGGACAGCTGGGACCAGCCAAGGACATCTGCACAGCACAGCGAGGCATCAACCGAGGGGATCTCCGGGCAGGAAGATGGGAATTATCGAGATTAGAGCAGGGAGAGAGAAGGGAAGGGCTCGGGAGAGGCAGGAGCAGCAGGAAGGAGGGCATCAGTGCTGGCTGGAGGGGGTGTGTGCAGCCCCGCCAGGGGAAAGGTGGACGTATTTGTCTCGAGAGCTGAGAAATTATTAGAGCCAATTATGTGAGCAGAGTATGTGAAAAGTAATCCCAGCTGCAGGGAGCTGGGAGCGGGGTGGGGGGAAGAAAATCATGATGTGATTCAAGGGGGCCCAAGAGAAAAAGCACAAGAGCAGCAATGACCTGGTTTGCAGATGGATCCATTTCTATTTCTGCTCAGATGCTGAAGCTGAGCCTCACCCAGAGCTCTCAGCTCTCCCATGGCTTGCGTGACTCCTTCCCTGCCTGGTGCAAGTGTCAGGCACATGCATGTACCACAGCTCATCTGGGAATCATATTTGCCTTAACAGTCTGCACAAATGTAAGGGCAAACAAGAATTCACTATTAACATGAGCTCTTCCAGCAGAACAATACAATACTCTGCTCCCAGGTGTCAATATTTGGGACACAGGCTGCTCACTTTATTTCCATTTTCTCTCTTTTTACAGCTTTGGAAATAAAAGCTAATTCATCGTGTGGATTCTGGTAATTCCGAGTCATGCACTAAATACAGCATTTCTCTAGCAGATTTTTTCCCTTTTCCCCCACTTTGTAACTTCCCCCAAGTAACAGTGTACACAGAGAAACCAACACCAGGGAAAGAAAACAAAAAGCAGCTCCTACATCAAGGCAGATCCCAGCTCCTCAGGCTTCCAGCACATCTCAACCCAGAACTAGAGCAAAAGGGCAGATTATTTAAAGCCATTGCATGTAGGCCAATTTTCACTGCAGTTCCTTTTGGCTCTGATTTTCAGGCCCCAGTGGAGTGGTGAAGTCATGAATAAATGCAAGTAAACTGAGCTTATCCACTCTTATTTTGAGCAGTGGAGTTTACTCACCTCATGCTGCTTCAGATGGAACACCAAAGGGTAAGTTTAAAGGGGAAAAAAAAAAAAATCCAGGGGGGAGCGGGGGATAATCTACTGCTGCCCTCACCTAGTGGCTCAGCGAGTCCAGCACGGAGCAAAGGCAGGGCTGGGAAAGCTGCAGACCCACAGAGATCCCTGCTCTGGATATTGAACACACACACACACACAGTTATCCCCTGGTGCTCTGGAAGGGCTGGAGCTGCTTCCCTGCTGTGTGATGGGCAGGGGGAAGCTCCCCGTGCCCCTGCCAGGTGGGAACGCATCCCAGCGGGATTTCCTGCCCCAGCCACTGCACACAGAAAGCTCCACTGGAGGAGGAGGAGAAGACACCCTCAGCTGATGTTCTCCATCAGGAAGGCAGTGTTTGGAGGAGGAGGGTTGGATTTTGACTGGAAACATTACAGCCTTCCAAACTGAAAGTAACTAGAGCAAATATTTGAGAGTTGAAGAGAGCATCGCTAGCCTTGGAGCACATCACCTGCCCGCTGGTGTCCAGTGGGACCAACAATCAAATGCTGCTCAGCTGGGATGTTCCCCAGGGACAAGGCAAGCTGGAGACACTCTCAGAGCTGGCCAACAACAGCACTGCAAAGGTTGTGTAGTGAATTAAATGCACCAAACACCTCATGCTGCTCCTTAGAGCCAGGACCACACCTGCCCACTCACCTGGCTTGTACAAAAATTCCCCTGAGCTCTGCTTAGGAGTGGCAGAACCTGAGAATCCCATAGACAGGGTCTGAAATCTCCAGAGATAAATCCATTATGGTTATCACACTAAGTCCAAATAAAAAAAAAGAAGAAACACCCTGCAATTTTATCTCCCTGCAAGCATCCCTTCCGCTCAGCTCTGGCCGTAGTGGAGAGATGGCCACACTTGTCTCCTTGTGCTCTGAGCAGCAGAGAGACCCAGCTTCTTCAAAGTTAAAAGAAAATAGTAATAATGGAGTCCTCACATTCCTGCTGTGTTTATAAAGAGATGTTTTCTTCCTGAGCTCTACAGCATGGCGGGCTTAATCTGAAATTTCTTTTTAATCATAGCGGGAGTCCCAATTAACGTGTCGGGTACTCGCTCAAGTGGAACTGGAGTTTCATGGCTGCAGCGAGGCAAGGAGAGGCTCAGCATCCGGCCACCAGGAGCACACCCCCTCCCCAAACCAGGGGGCAGCCCCCCCAGCACAACTTTAATACACAAACGGGTCCCTGAAGCTCCTCGGGAATGCAGCAGCTCCACGGAAAACCTCACGGTGGGAGCGACAGCAGCGCTGCTCCCACCCGCACCTTCCCGAAGGAGAAGCACCCATCACACTCACTCCTGCCTCAATCTGCAGGCGTGGAATCCAACACATGTGCTGCCAGCGCAGCCGGGGAGGGGCACCTGCCTCTGACCTACTTTCTTTTGTGGCTGGAAGTGCTGATCTCTATGCAGAATTCTGCGAGCAGGCAGGAGCTGTCATTAGGCTCTGCCTTCACCTCTGCCTCGCACCGCTCCCTCCATCGCCGCCGCCGCCAATTCCAGCCCGGCTGCTCCCGATTTTCGCCGGTGCCGGCGCCAGGACGCTCTGACCTCGTCCTGCCTGCCAGCACAGAAAATGTTCTGCGAGCACAGGAAATGTTCTGCGAGCACAGGAAAATTGCCGCCTGTCACGCAGCGGATTTTGGCCAGGCAAGGGGGTTACCTGCAGCTCGGGTGAATACTGTGCCTACCCAGAGGAGCCTGCTGCAGTCAGCAGAGCCAGCACAGCAGCACACGCAACGCCTTACTCTATGTTTTTTTATATATTTTTCATTCACAAGAAGCTGGGTCTGAGTTAGGCACCGTGCTGACCTGGAAAGCAAAGCTCTTAAAATTCAAATATGTACACCCAGGGCGGATCTCATCAGGAAGTATTATGGAAAACACGGGCATGCAGACTCTTAAAACAAGCTTTTAAACACACAGCCTTCCATCTCCAGGTATAAAAAATCTGGCGAGAGTGTGACCCTCCTGCAGCTCTCCTCCGGTGCCTCAATATCTCCTTTTAGGATGTTGAGCCACAGCCCTGAGGTTTGGGAGTTCCAGGCTCACTGCAGCCACTGGGGCTTGTGTAAATTGGTCTTCAGAGAAAACCAACTCCGCTGCCTTATGCAAAACCAGTCTTTAGTAACGTCCTAAAGAGCTTCCCCAGCATCTGTCTTCCCCGTGCTCCCAGGTACCCGGGTGTAACACAGCCGTGATGTTGCAGATCTGGAGATAAAAGGCTGTTGTGTTAAACCCGCATCCTTCAGACCCTGCAAGGCAGTTACTAGAAACAAGCCTTCCCTTCTGCAATGGCTTAAGAACAGACCATTTTAATTGATTAGTTTGCCCATTATGGGTAAGCAGAAGAACAGCCTTGCAATTGAACCTCAGTCCTTGAAATGCAGAGAGACATCAGCCTGCAGTGCATTTGCAAACCTCAGAGGCTAATTTCTACCCTTTCTGCTGTTCCACTCCCTCAGTCTGGGATTTACCTAAGCACACAGGATGCATCTCTACACCAGGCAGGGGGGGAATTGCTTTGCATTGACGTTCAGTCAACAGATTCTAACGATAAAACAATTTCAAATCCGCACTTTGATTAAAATCAGAGCCACGGAAAAATCATGCTAAGGTTCATCTAATGAATTTTGCTTTCCAAGACTTTAGCAGAAGCCTGCCAGGGACTAAATCCAAGGGGGTAAAGCTAAATTTGACGGTCTGATAGCTGTCTTCACCCCAACTCCTCATGCAGATTTAGCAGTATAAATAAATCTGGCGTGGCCACCAAGAAAATAATCCCATCTATTTAGCAGCAACAGTCTACTGGGGAGAGGATCAGAGGCATTTGAAGACAAAAACAACAATCTCAAGCTGTATATATATGAAATTAAAGGACGTGGGTAATTAATTCTTTGATAAGATAAAATCTGCGCTAAGTTAGGGCCATGAGTCAGAGAAATGAGAGATAGAAAATATGTTCATCACTCAGTCCACCTCTTTACCAACACATATTTTCTAGCATTTGTCCAGTGTAGGCTTTGTTTTGTTTTTTCAAGTCAATGAATCAACTTTCTTGATATTCAGCCCAGCGCCAAACAGGAGCTACTGGCATTTGCCGAGGATGAATAAATAACCAGTAACGGCACGGTCTCGTGAGATGGTCCAGGAAAATCCTGGGCGAGGTTTCCCCGGGACATGGCTGGCTCCATCACACTCCCCTGTGCTTTCTAAAAGAGCAGAGATACCTACATATGCACAGATCTGTGTTGTTTCACCAGCCGCCAACGAGCGCCGCCCAGCCCGCACCTCTCACCGATGCGTTTTTGCCTGCTGCTCCCATCTCCCCGAAATACCAAGTGACTTGTTTGGAGAAAGCTCGTCTCTCCCGGCACCCTTACCTCACTCTTAGCAACCTTCTATTTAAAGTCGCAATCTGTTGCAGCGAGCCAGCTTAGGAGTGTATAAACAAGCTGTTATGACCCCGCTGCAGGAAGGGGAGGAAATGGCCTATGCTTTAAAGTCAGCTGCCTTCAATAATTAGAAGCAAGTAGACAAACATGAAAGCAATGACACTTCAATGTTCTGTTATTTAAAGGGTACAGCCGCCGCTCAGTCCCTCGTTGCCACCCAGGTATGCAGCCCTGCTGCAATTAGTCAAGCAAAGAAGAGTGTCACCTACCACAGGAGGGGGTCACAAACTCTTTCCCTGTCCCTGCTACTGGGAGAAGTACGTGGGGCTTTTTATTTTAATCAGTCTTTTTCTCTTAGCATGCAATGGCAGCTGCTTCTCACATCAGAAACCCTGAAAGGTTTTATTAGTCCTAATGCTCCACAGAAGAATTAAGAGGTAACAGCACATATGTTCTGCTGTGCCCCGAAGAGTGGGGAAGGGAGGGAAATTAGCTCTTCTGCAGCAGCACAGCCCAGGGTGTGGGACTTGCTTATTGCCAGAATCAGCTGCTGGTGGAGTGAACACATCCATGCACAAAGCATTCCCTTTGCAAAGGAGCAGGGTCTGCATTCCTGGCCTGAGAGGGGGAAGGCAAAGGTCCCACGGAGCAGCAGGAAGGTTTCTCCTGGAGCTGCCAGCAGAGGAGACAGTCTCCTTGCGAAAGGCAACGCGGGATTTTGCTTTATTCCATCTCCCAAACGGAAAGTGAAGAAAAAGGCAAAATCAGCACTAAGATCACACCTGGGAAGCTCACAGTGCTGCGTGGTTTAAACCTGAGCAGGGCTCATATCTCCCATTAGGCTGTCTTGACATTACACTCACAAATAACCCTCAAGTGCTTTTAGTGTAAAAGCCTGAAACTTGTTTGCTGAGGGACTCATTCGCATCAGCATCCTGAGCAGGGAGCCGACTTCTTCAAAGCAGCTTTCTTTAGGGAAACACAACGCCAAGGAGAGCAGGCACTCAGCTCTTCCAGGAGAGATTAAAGAGGAAAATTAGAGAAGCTGCAGCTTATGCCCATACCAATAAGAGCAGGCGTTTACCAGCACTTAAATAATTAAAAAGATTTTTCACCAGTGACCAGGTTGTCACCGACTCATCTCACTGCCACCCATGGATGCAGGCAGCAGAGTGACAGCAGGGCTCTGCTCTGAGGGATTCTGCCACCCCAGTAATCCCAGCACAGGGAACTGCAGGGAAGAGAAGAGGAAAGAGAAGAGGGAAGAGAGAGAGGAGGAAAAACCCCGTTTTTCCCAGGAAGCTCTGCTATGATTTCTTTTGGGATAGGACCCAGGGTTTGCTTAGAACAATTTTTAGCCAGACCATGTAATAATACTGACTACATTAAAATGCTGAGACTTTGGGAGCAATTATCCCAAAAAATAGCATGCCAGGCAGAGCAGTGCAATTAGGCTGCATGTTAAGAGGCAGGATCCAGGCATTAGCACCCAAACCAGCACGCACGGGACACGATCCACATTTAGTGTATTTACAACACATGACCTAATAGTAAAAGCAATAATTAGCTGCTATTAATACCAGTGGATGAAAATAGAGGGGAAGGGAAGCTGCATAACAGAAATTATTGATACAGAAGTGGCGCCACCAGCCAGGAGTAAAGATGGCAATGGTTTATAGCAGGCTCGTGCTGAGCCCCAAGAAGGGACAGCATGGCCCAGGGGTGAGGGACAGCCTTTGGAAAGCTCTGTGGCTGTGCCATGGGCGTTCCAGCTCGCAGGGAGGATGGGGACTCCAGGTTGAAGCAGGTGGATTTGAATCCCACCTCCGTCGCCCCTCCGTGTACTGAACCCCCCAGAATCTGCACATGGCATTGAATAACACACAACCTGGGGAGGGTAAACCAGAAGGATGACACCCCCTCTCTTCTTACTTATCCAAAACATTCCCAGGCAGTCAGGCAAGGCAACAACTGCAGTGATGCAAAGCAACACCACAACGTCTCCTAGAGAAGGAAGCAGGACTTGGCTCAAAGCTTTTGTTAGGGAGAAGAGGGTCCTTTCATAATACAGCCCTTTGTTCTGCTGGAGGAATTCAAATGCTATAAATTCATCCCCCTGGTAAATGCAGCAGTTATCAAGCATTTTACCACAGGATTCCTGGTCTCCTAGTGAAGTTAAATGCAGCGCCATTACAGCAGCACTTTAACGTGTAAATATTACATTCCCGGTTCTTTAGGAGATGTTCATTTAGTGAAATAAAATCCTGCTAGTAAAACACCTGATCAAACCCTTCAGCTGAACTGGCCCAGTAATTGCTCTAGGACTGGAGGGAGTCCAATGACTGGTTGCAATTTATGACCACTTTAGGAAAAAAATCTACCTTGAAGCATCCGCTAAGGACTGAGTTGTAGATGAGATCATGGAGTACATTTACATCAAGCTTTCTGTAACGTTAAGTGGCCACTAATTCGTGCTGAATTCCTTTGTAATTCTGATGGAATCACATCTGACAATCACATAAACAGCAAAAAATTCCTCAGGAATAATGTTACTACAACAAGGAGTAAAAGGCAAAGGAATGATTCATCTTTCATGGTGAGACATGCCCTTTTCTATCATCTCTACTCACCCAAAATAATTTGCCCAGCCCAAATTTCACAGCCAGGGCTGACAGACACCAAGTTGTAAAGAGGTCACTCTCCTGAGCCACAAAACTCAGCCACGGTTACAATTTGAGGGAAACACAGTTAAAATCTGAAGCTGTGAGAAAGCTTGAAGACAATTAAACAACAAGATGAGCTGCCTGAGGGAGGCGGCAGGAAAACCTTGATGAAGATTTTGCTGCAGGCAGGGGGCTGCATTAAATGACCATAATCTGCACTGCTATTAAAAATCCAGGGGTCGTGGTAGGAACTGGACAGAGAGAAGGGATGCAAAACCCAACCATTTTAACCCTTTCCATTCAGCAGAGAGAAGCAGGGTTAGGAAAGGGTGGAACAAAACGACCAGAATGCAGGAAAAAGCAGAGTCATAAATGTATCAGAAGACTGAGATCCAGCTGGAGAGCTGTAAAATGGCAGAGCAGAGTCAGAATCCTGTCAAAGACATGGAGGGGAGGGATAATCACAGATTTTAAGGAGCTTGGTGCTTTCTCCTTCCTGCAGTGAGGGTAAATCCTCTCTATATTCTGGAACCAGGGAGGAAAGGTGGGTTTAGGCTCTCTGCATCCCCCAGCTCCAGAAAGCAAACACTGGTTCTGCCCTGGAAGAAAAGTGGTTTTACCACCTTCAGCCCTGCTCCAAAAGGGGTGTGTTAGAAAAGCCACAATCCTTTGGCACTTGAGTAGCACTGAAATCAAAACACCAGCTCAGCTCATGCCTCCACATCCTCCCTAGGAGAAAAAACATCTGGGAAAGCCATCAGGACATCTCCTCCTCTTGCTCCATGGACTTGAGAAACCTGGAGATGATCCAAAAAAAGCTGTATTTTGACTGTCTCAATTAACCAAATAGCTAAAAACTTTGTTATTTGCCTGGCACCAGTAGAAGCAGGGTCCATATGCTGAACTAGAACAAGAACTTGCTCGAGGAATTGCTGCCTGCACCGTGAGATGCCAGAAGCCAGATGGGGGATTTATAACAGCACAAGGCTGGCTCAATGGGCAGGGGCTGCTCCAGCACAGCGTGTTCCTGGAAGAAAGCAACATTCACCAAAGTTAGGGGAAAGGGTTAAAAATAAAAGTGAGCAACTTTCTTATCATGCACTCCTTGCCTTCCACTGAATTAACATCAGAATCAAAAATCAGATGATGCTCCAGGCTGCCTGAAAATTGTTTCTACACTTTCAGTATGCCCATGGCTAAAACCCAGACAATACATGTTCATGTGAGGTGATTATTTAATGAATTTTAAGGGTGCAGCTAGATTAGGAGGAGCTGTTCTCCCAAACAAAAACTTTGGGGCCAGCTCCACAGAAGAGCAACAGCATCCCTGGACAGGTGACTGGCTGATGCCTCAACTCCTTTGGACAGCAAACACATTCCCCATCTCTCGTGGAAGTTACAGGGCCTGGGCGTGATGTGAGGCAGAGGGAGGCACAACATGAAGTCACAGTTTTAGCTTCCCATTGGGTGCAATAATTACAGGTAGGGAGTAACAGCAGCATCTCTCCATAAGGCTGTTAATAAAGTTCACCTTCACTAGCTAAACCTATTCCTCTTTCCTAAAGACTGGAAGAGATTTTATAGCAGATTCATCACCTCCACCCTTTAATTCTATTTTTGGAGTCTATTGAACTTTTGCATATGTTGAAATGAAAAGAGTCTATATTAACACAACCACTTTTTTGTTACTGTAATGAGAGCCTTGAAACCACCACAAAGAGAAACATGCCTTTTAGCAGCTGAAACAAATTATTACAGCAACTGAGTCTTAAAAGGAATTTCAAGTAAAAATATAGTATTGCATGAAGTTGTTATGGCAACTGATGTTGTAGAGTAACTGCACTGGGGCAACTTTTCCTCCTTCATCCTGCTCAGCAAAGTCTGGGAAAAACTTTATGATAAAATTGTGCCTTAATTAGTCAAATAAGTCATAAATATAGCTTATCCCAAAATCCTTAACATTCCAGCCTCATGCAGTCTGTGTGCAGTTACTCTACTAATGAGAAAATATATCTACTAAAGCCCCACTTACCATTAAAAATCCTATCCAATATTTTTCTAATACAATTTATCAATTTAAACACATTGCACAATGTAATATTCTGCAGCATTCCATTAAAATGATAAATAGCTATGGAAAAAAAACAAGGGATTAAACATACTGTAATGTAATCTAACAGTATTTAAACATAAATAAAAAAACTTAAATATGGATGGGAAATGTACCGTATTTGCGAGCAAAAAGAGCCCAAATCACTCCCTGGGTTGGAGTATTAATAGGCCAGAGGAAGCAGAGCAATGAGAAATGACAGTCAACTTCAGAGGATATAAAATGTCCATTAGGCTTTGTTATAAGATTACATCAAAGCAGTTCATATGTTTTAATCTGGGGAAAGAGAAAGCAGCTACTTGGGGTCTGTGCCTGGGGGCTGCCTCTGTGTACTGAACCAGACAGTTTGCATAATGAACAATTTTTATTCAATCAGGATTTCAGCACAGATAGTTCCCACTCAATGGGCTCTAGCACAAATGGGGTTGGATATTGATGCTATTCTTCAAGCTCCACCTGCTGGCTCCGGAAGAAGTGCTGGTGGCTTTCTGAAGGGCCAGTTCGTGGAGGGACATCAAGTTATTGGGATAAAAATCCAAGCCCAGGCTCTGTGCCTTTCTCAGTTTCAAAAAAAAACCCCACAAAAAAACAACAGCCAACCAAAAAAAAAAACCAAAGTCCTCCCAAAAAATAAAATAAAACCAAAAAATCCTCCAGACTTTAGACTCTTCCTTGGGTTGCACCAATAATTTGGCTGATTTGCTCGGGCAGATGTTGAGCTGCAGATGAGCTCCTGCAGCAGAGGTGCATGAGCTGCCAAAACCTGCCTGGTCGAACCCACCTGATCACCAAGGGAGCTGCCTTGTGCTCAGAGTGCAGCCAAAAGGGCACAGCAGCCAGGGAAATCATTCCATTTAGCGTGTGCCTTCTGCACAATAATTACTTATTTAAATTTTACTCTGCTGCTCGAGCCATTAGAAAAATGCACTATAAACAAAGGTGATTTTATGCAGACAATAGCTGAGCCAGTCATTTTTTAAAGACAGGCACACCATGACTTATCTCCCAGGATGAGCAGCTCTTATGAGATAGCTGAAACAAGGTTTATAGCCTAAACCCTATTTCCAAGGGTTATTCCAGTGGCTGCACTGCTGGATCACCTTCAGCTTCAGCAGCAGCATGGAGCTCACTTGCCCCACAAATGCAAGCCAGGGTCACTAACAGCTTTATGGAGAGGAAGAGCCCAGGCAACCCTTTGCTGCACAGAAGTGCTTGCTAAACCCTGGGATGATCATTGAAAGGTTTCACATAGACACCTGATAATTCAGAGTTAATTAGTGTGGGCATATTAGAGATGCTCCTGCCTGCACCTCTGGATTCTGCCTATTGATCAGGCACTGCAGCTGCTCTCAGCTCTGGGAGGAACTGTTGCAGTGAATTTTGCTTCCTGCCTGATTCAGGTAGGCTTTGCTTCTGACTGGCACCAAATCCCTTCTTCCTATTTCCAGAAGAAAAATAGCTCCCTTTTAATCTAGACCTTCCAAAGCTCCTGCCATGCCTGTGACGTCCTGAATGCAGAATTATGGCTTTCCCTGGTTTCTGCTCATTTGTCTGGAAGCCTGTAGGTTGTTGTATCTCACCCTCAGTACTTTTCTGGCTCCGTTCAGAAATACCCTTTTATCAATTCACCTGACAGCGATCCAGCAGGACGGGTGTGTTGGAAGATGATGCTAATCCAGAGAGACCATTCTTCAGTCAGAGCATTCATGAAGTCTAATGAACTATTGGCAGAAAGGGACTTCTGTGGTGCAATTAAAACTTGCTTCTGCGAGACACAAAATATTGCAACTAAAAGTTAACGGTGCCAAGCAGGAGAGGTGGATTAGCTCAGGGAACATAAATTGGTGAAAAGAAGCCACTTCCTTCTCCCCCCATCCCCAAGCCTTATGCATTAGGCAAAGCTGAAGTAATGAATATGTATTGCAAGGTGTTTGCTACAAGCCTACTTACAAAGTGCACAGCCAGGAACTCCTGGAAGGGGGATTTATGGGAGCAGTCACACACAGCTGGCACACAGTGTTCTGCAGGCTTCAGTTGGGATGAATGCCCCCCCTGTAAGCACTTAGCACCCACCACAATAAACTAAGGTGTATAAGCAAAGTCTAAAGTTTATTTTCAGGAGCATCCCTTGAGGGGGAATGCTAAATCAACCACCTCAGGTTTGGTAAATCCAACGAGGAGCCTGAGCTGGGAGAGGGGACGTGGCTCATCTCCTGCTCTGAGATCCCCAATGTCCTCAAAATGCTCAAGGAAGAGGAGGCAAAGCATGGAAATAGGTTGCTGCTTGAGGACTGGACCAGTCATTAACAGCAGATGACATCCCATTAATCAGAGGAAATGACACCAACAGGACCATTACAATGCTGTGATCTTTCACCAGCTTTGTTAACTGAGGAGGGAAAAAAAACCCTACCCATCGGACACTAAGCTTTAATTTCAAAAAGAAATTCACCTTCAAATTGCTTTGTCTTTTTGCATTTGTTTCCAAGCACAGTAATTAAAATTCAAAATCAAAACACACTTACTCTTTTCCCTCAATCTCACCTGGCAATGAGTACACTCTCCCCAAAATCCTTCACAACACCAGACTATAATGAGAGCAAGTCAAGCAAAGCTTTCTACAAGGTGAAGGCAGCTCCTGGAGCTTTAGCATCAGCCAGGAGCTGTGGTGACACAGGCTCTGACTGCAAAGGCTGGCTTAAGGGCTGATGCTAAAGACCATGTCCACTGATAGGTGGGATATTAATGCCACTCCTTTCTTCAAACCCTCTAAGTCTGCACTGCTGCCTGGGAGAGGTTTGAAGACTAAAGATATATTTTTTTGAATTATTAATCTCTTTGCAGAAGCTATACACTTGGAGACAGCACAGAAAATAGGTTAAGGCTCACAATAAGCTGAATGAGTTAAATCAGAATCAGGCAAGTGTGCTGACAGCCAGCTCCTGTGACTCTTAAGCTTATGGGCCAAGGTATGAGTCTGAAGGGAACAGCAGGATGAAGTCAGATAAAATGAACATGTTGGCTTTGACTAGTCTATAAGGAAGGGTCAAATAATGGCTTGCTGTAGGACCTATAGCCAACATGGACTGACTGACTGAAGCAAAGAAGGACTGACATTACTTCTCCAAATTATAAATTCTGCTTCCCGATCTATCTGAATGGATTAACCTCAAAACACGAGATCCGGAATTTAAAGATTCAGAATTCAGAAGCTATTATGAGTCAAGAGCAGGAATTAGCATTTGAGTTATAAATATGCTCTAACAAACTGACAGGAGTCAGCTTGCTGTTCCTTCCCTTTTTGAAGATGGTGGCATCATACTCGCAATATTTAGAGACATAAACCTAGAAGTGATTTTCACATCCAGCTGGATGTTAACAACGTGGCTTGTTGGGAGAACACTGCTCCTCATCTAACCAGTGCTGCCATGCAGGAAGCTGTTACAACAAGGCAGGGTCTGGGTTTCCAGAAAGGAGATGGGAGCTGTCCAAGGAAAAAGCGCTGTCCCAGGACACAGAGCTCTGCCACGGCACCCTGATCTTCTACAGGTCCTCCCTTCCCTAAAAGGCTGTCAGGAGAGAGAGGCAGACATGAGCACACTCTGAATAAACAGGAGCCACTAATATCAGAGAAAGTCTCCAGGCAGTAAGTAATGAAGGCACTAAATAACTGTACCCGCTATTCGGATTTTCTGCCAAACATTAGCCAATTTAAAAGGCAGCAAGAGGCCTTTTACACGGGGAGAATTTCTTTGAGCACCGACTTAAAAGCTGAAGTTTGGCAGGCAAGTGTCTGAGAAGGATGGGGGAGAGGTAAAAGCCAATTTCACCTGGTAATCTGCTACACTATTTGTGTCCTACCCAGACCACACTTCATGCATTAAGAACACACTGCAGCTCTCCCCCGCGCTGGGGGAGCGGGGAGCTAATGGTTTCTATTACAGGCGTGTGTGGAGGGTGGCTGTGGCATGCACATCTGTCTGCAAAATAGATGTTAGCTCTGGAAAGTGCCTAAACACCTCCTTTTCCCCAGCAAACGGGGCTGGCAGTGGAGTTTTTTGGGCTCCCTCCCATGACAGGCGGGGGTGATTGACAGGGCTCGGAGCCCAGAGCCCGCACGTGCTCCCACTGTAAATAGTAAAGCTGAAAAGCCTCAGCCCTAGCTGACTGTTTCACAGACTTCAACTCAGTTACTCTTAATGAGGATTTCCATGCACACACACAGGAAAAAAAAAAAAAAAAAAAGAGTCTACACATTCGCAGTGCAAGGGGGAAAAAAAAAATCCAAAAAACCAACAAGCAAACAGCAAAATAAACAGCTGGTGAAGTGAAATACGAGGTTAGAGCCCTCTCTGATTCAAGAGAAGATTATTAAAACAGCTATAAAGATGGTGTTGGCATCTCTTGAAATGAGTTTGTTACATTCAGAAGAGGCAGTTACACATGACAAACCATTTTCTGTTTAATTAGAGGGCTCTGTGTGGAACACTTCCAGGCGGAGGAGGGGAGCAGATTGCCACCCAGCATCTCAATTATGGGACAGAGCCTTAGCGATTCCACATGCAAATGTTTTTGACTGACCACAGAGGGACAAAAAAAAGAGGAAAAAAAAGGGGAAATAAAAAAAAAAAGAGATGCTCAGGACGTTAAGGAACAGGAGCTTTGTCCCAGACTTTAGCAACCTGGGCTTTCTTGTCACACACATTAGTGCTGAAGGTTTCTTTCTGCCCAAAGAATGGCTTCTACTAGCTGGCTGGGGAAAAAAATTACAACATTTCTATGGGGAAAACCTCAGAAATACCCTCTGCCCAACCCTGGTTAAAAGCTTTCTATTCTTCCAACCAGGTAAAATAATTCGTGGTTGAGGAATAGAGCAGGACCTTGGTATTAGCACCAAAGCTCTGAAAGTAAGCAAGCACAGAAAGGAAATTCTAGCTAATACAAGTTAAATATAGGTTATGTTAGCTGCATTTTACAAGCACTAAGAATGTTTTTGGAGAAAGCTGTCATTTTTAATGACAGCACAAGCTCCAATTACCACATAGCTGATACACTTGGGATTTGGAAGTTTTTTTTTAAATCACTTGAAATCTAAAAAAACCTTCATTATCAGCTTCTGAGTTGGATGTAAATAACTTCACCTGGTGCTAAGAAGTTTAACATTTCACAGGGGCACACTAACAACTTAAAGCCATTTATAAATGCAGCTTCAGCTTCCTGGCAATCTAAATGCAGTCTCTGGCAACTTGAGCAGCAGCAAAGAACACAAGGCTGGGCTGCAAGGGGAAGGGCAGCAAGGCTAAAGGAGATGTGTGAGCATCACCAAACCCAGGCATCAGACAAGAACACACCTCAGGCTGCAGATACCTGCCAGTTCAGGGCAAAGATTAATCTTGCTGCTAGGCTTAAGAAAGGCCACTTAGGCTGAGAGCAAAACCATGTAGCACCTTGAGCCTAAAGCAGAGCATTTGCCCCACAAGACGCTTCGAGAACAAAAATGCGGCTGTGCTGAGGAAACCCCCTGTCCAGCGGATCCCTCCCACCTCCACCAAGCCCTCCCTTGGCTCCCTCAGGCTTTCACCACTCACCAAGGTGAACAAACCCAAAAAAAGCCCCCAGACTCGCCGACAAAACCCAGCAAGCTCCTTGGAGAAGGCTGCACTAAAGAGCAGCGCGCACAGCGCGGCTCCAGCCCCAGAACAGAACGCAGGAGCAGCGAGGCTGAAGGCTGAAAATTCTCCTTGCCCACAGCTAATGCGAAAGCCTTACAGTCAGCAAGAAGAAGGGCAGCCTTCTAGCTTGTGGCAAGCACAAAGTGGGATTGAATCATTACTTGGAGAACGTGTTTCAGTGTCTATAAATAAAAACCTGCGAGGCTCCTTGCCAAAGGAGCCCAAGTCAATATCGCTTTTCTATATGCGCTGTCAAACTTTACTTTTAGACAGTATATTAATTACCCAGTCAATAATTGTGGGTTTCATTAGTGTATTAAATACCTCAATCAATAATATTTATCCTTTTCAGAGTCGGTCTTCACCAAAAACAAAGGCAGGAGTATTTTTTGATCCTGCAGTTCAAGAAGTCAGTGCAGCATAGCAGCAAGGCTTTAATGGAAAACATAAAACACTAGAAACAGACAAAAATCGGATTATTACTCTTATTTTTCAGCCTTTTGTACAATAAGCCATGAGGGAATTCCGAGAGCTAAACTGATGGCAGAAAAAATTAGATTTCTTCCCTTTAATTGCTCAGCGGTGATGTCAGAGTGGACATGACAAATGTTCACATCTTTCATTTCCCCATCAGATAAACCAGCAACCAGCTCTGCTCTGCCAACTTTCCTGAGGATAAACTCTCAGAGCAAAGAGCCCATTTCTGCTGCATCCTCTGCAGTGCAGCTTCCCAAGTGCTTTTATCCTAACCTGGGCTATCCCTGGGAATTACATCCCTGTGAGAGGCAACACCCTCACATGGGACCATAAAGAAAATTTCATCAGGTAACACAATAGGAGCTCAGGAGGGTGATTTTTTTGTTTGTTTTGTTGATTTTTAATTTTGTTGTTGCTGTTGTTTAAAATCTCCCTTTAAAGGGCAAAATGTTTGGGACAAATTAAGAAAAAAAAAAAAAAAGCCTTTGCAAGTGTCCAGTTTATTTTAAATAACTTACAAGGATGGGAAAAAAGAAAAGCACAACAAACAGCTGAGGAACACTCCCAAAGGCACGCTTTTGGCATGGCACAGAGGCTGAATTTAACAACAAATCAATGCAATATAAACAGGAAAAAAAACTAAAAACAAACAACACCCTACCCCCCAAACACAGACACCTAAATATCCAAATAAAATACACAGAAAAATGCTAACAGGCCTCATGAAAAATCCATCTGGCAATCCAAAATACTTTTTTTTTTTTAAATATGCATATGATTGAAATGCAAAAATGTAAACATGAAAAACAGACTTTAAAAACTGCGAGAAGGTCTGTGGGCCTCTTGCATCCTCACAGATAATATATTAAAGAGAATTTCCACTCCCTGTAATAAGATTACTGATATTTACTGCACTACTCCAGTATTTATAATGCCTAATACGCTGCAGACCACTCCTTCCCATGAACACAGGCTTTGGAAGTAGGCAGCCCACTCCATTTCACATTTTTCCTAAGCCTTTTATATCAAAGTGATGTGAAATTTCCCTTTCTTTGCCATCTGAGTCTCCCCAGCAGCCCCACAGCTGCCTGAGGGAGAAGCCCTGTGGGGTGGCCACTCTTCTCCAAAGTGGCCACTTGTTCAAGGGCTAGAAAACAAGGAGGCCAAAGGAAAGGTGACCAAAAAAGAGGACCCAGAAGGAAAGTTACTGTTCCCTCCTCGAGATATTATGCTGCATCTTGGGCAGCAAATGCAAATATCACCAGGAATTAGGAATGAAAACACCAGACTCAGCAGCTTCCACTCTCACACCCGTTGCACTAAAAGGACAATCCCGTCGTGCTGGAACACAGAGCCCACACACACTCACTCATCCCAGCTGCCAGGCAGAGCACACACGGCACAAAGCAGCTCCTGATCCATCCACCACCACCATTTATTCCTTACAACGGCTCTGAGAACCTATCACTCTTCCAAGCTTGACTTCAGGGACAAAAAACTCCGATGAAACAACAAACCACCTGACGCATCTTAAAAACTCGGCCTGGCTGTAACAGAATCTCCCCTCCAGGGACTTGTAAAGGGTCACTAACAACTCATTTAAAATTCACACCCAGTGAAAACACAGCTCAATCCCACCAGAGGGAATTAAGACAAACGGCAAACTACCTGAACGTGCCCCAGCAGAGCACGCTCCAGATCTTCCCCCAGCCATGCACAACTTGATGTTCCTGTGTAATTGCCTTGGCACCTGCCTGTTTCCAAACCAGCAGCCTCCCAGTTCCATCTCTGCTGTGTGCATTTAATTTAAAGCAAAACAGGAGCAGCCACAGGAATCCTCACCTCACAGAGATCTGGTTATGAACAATTCCAGAACCCTTTCAATGCAGCAAATACATATTCAGGCCAGGTAATGGCTGAAGCCATCCACAATAACCTGGACGGTAGCAGGGGAGATTTATGATGAGGGGAAGGAAGGCACAGGCTAGTTTGCCAATAATCCAAATTAGCATTGTGAGTCCACTTAATTAGCATAGTCAGAAGAGCCCAGAGCCTTTGTGAAGTTTTCCACAGCTCCTGCCAGTGGCTGCAGGGTTTGGATGGCTGTGGTCACTTGGCAGTGAGGTGGAAGGAGAATGGAGACACCTCCACAGCTTCCTTGCCCTCACCTTCCTGGGATTAACAAACAATTTATTAACCAGTTACCTTCAGCAGTTCTAGCCCATGATCAGGGGAAGGAAGGCAAGATAGATAGAGGCATCTATCTTTTATATAAGTGGGAAATCATATGCCCCTCTCAGGATTCATTCTGCTATATTAGCTCTTCCAGGCCCCTCCTAAAAAAGATCCTCATTCTCCTACTCAGCAGTGTAGTCCTCCTCTGTACTCGCCCCAGCTGAGTTTCTTTTTTGCCTCTCCACATTGCAGGCCAGAGCTGTACATAGCATTCGAGATGAGATCTCACAGCAGAGGCTTATATAATGCTGTGGCACTTGTATAGCTACACTAGAAATACCTTGCCTCACATAGCTTGATGTTTTTATCATATACTAGCTGATTAAAGCATGATTAAAACCCTCCAACTCTTCAGTCACTAATGAGCATCCACTTTAGAGCAGAGGGTTGTTTTTTATTAGTCCTCAAATAAATGGCTTTTCACACAAACTGTTTTAAGTTGATTTTCTGTTCCAGTTCTCAAGGTCATTCAGCTGATCCTGTAAGATATCTCTAGTGCTCTGGCTGATGGCACAGTAAACCCAGCAAAATGGATGTGCAGCAATTCCCCTTGGGAGAAGGAGCTGCCCCAGCAGAGGCAGGTGTGCCACACTCAGAGCAGCAAACACCTGCCAAAAACAACACCCATAAAAACTTCCTGGTGTATACAGATAGGCCCAGCAATTGGAAATGAGCCTCAAGGAACATTGTGCACTACCACTTGTTCCCAGTTTCCTAAAATTGGGTAGGAGGGATAGGAAGGGAGCAGTAGTAAAAGACTGGTTAGCAGAGTGGAAAGATGGATAATCACCACTAACCCACCATTTGTCAATCCAGAACTGTGCTGAAGACTGTAATTTTCTAGTCAATGCTTTATAAGCAAGGTCAGAGGAAACAAATACTTCAATAAAAAAAATGCAAGACATCAGCAGAAGAACCCAGTCATGATCCTCAGACTCCAAAAAAGAAGAGGTTGTGCTTGCAATTAATGGGCCCAGAATAATGTGTTTCATGTCCATCAATGGAAATGACATTTACAGTACTTAAACACCAAGACTTGAGATGACAAACAGGAAATCACAGGGAATAAAGGGCACCAAATGAATACACTAAGAAACTGTGCTCTATGGAGCAAAATAAATAAATAAATCTCACTTCTGCCACCAGAGCCCCATTGCAGCATTGCCTGGATGCTTGGAGCTGTGCAGCAAATGCCAAGCTGTGAGCTGCAGCCAGGGAACACATAATTAATGTGATTAGGAGCACACAGAGCTAGCATGCTCTGCTGACTGAAAAGCCCAGTAGCATAATTACTGTTTTCTGTACTAGCTCTATGTCTGAACAAATCTCAAAGCCTGGTTAGTTTTAGACTGCTGTGTAAACGTCAATAAAAATCCCAGAAGTGCCAGCTCATCAGCATTCTCAGGCACAGAAATGGTGAAAATATCACTGCATTTCCATGCTGTTAACATCAGGCAAGGAAGTCTCCATTCTTCAGTCTAACCTTAGAGTTTGTAATAAGGTAACATCTCCCCCAAGTGAATGCTTATTATGAAAGCTAATTAATTGCTTTCCAGTAATGAGAAGTCTTTGGTGTTCAAAGAAAGCAAAATTCACTACACAGGAATTAAACAGTGTTTATTGAAACAAAGCACCCCCCACTTAAAGACCTCTTTCTGATTAACATCTTTACAAATAAAACCAAAGAAACTCAACATACAAACATACAAAACATGTATAGGCAGAAACTATTAGCCAAAAAAAAAAAAAAAATCAGTCAGAAATCCATAGTATTAATTGAAGAGAAAACTAAAGCAATGCTTTGTAGTTGCCTGGATTTCCCTGGGGGATGGAGAGTCAATGCTTATCTGCCTTCCTCAGAAGAGACAATTTTGATTAATATCAGACCCATCTGACTCAGTCTATTAAACCCTGAAGGAAGGATATTCTTCAGATATAAGAGATATGTCTTTGATTAATAATTCTACCATATTGCCATTCCAAGCATTAACAACTGCATGGATGGCACCTGTGGAAAGTGAAAGCCTTTGAATTCTATGGAAGGGAACTAACTTGTACTAATAGACTTGTTCTCTTTTGTCCAGATCTGAAAGCTCTATGACACTGCTCCTCCTGCCCTCTGCTGAACAAGTCAAAGTGTCAAGGTTGTCACTACTCCCTTGCAAAGAAGACAGAATGGTTATATAATTCAGCTTTACATATAGGAAGAGAGCAAAGTTACTTCAGACATTCTGAGTGGTTTGTCTAAAGACCTTGGCAATCTGTCTAGAGATTCCTCTTCAGCTCTGTCAGAGTTTAACAGACCACAACAGGCTACAAAGTCGTGGCCATCAGAGTGCACTCTTACCTCCCAGGGCACATCTCCAGAGAAATGCATCAAATCACTCAGCCCACTACACTGGGTGTAACTAATGCCCAATTGTCACACACGAGGTGGGGAAAATGTCAATGCAACGTTATCTATTGAGTTTTTCCTGGAAATTCCAGGCTCAAGCAGCCAGCACTGGCCTCCTCATCCCAGCTGAGCATTTCTCCTGATGTTGGCAATCAACCTCTTGCTGTATTCTCTGTAGTTCACGGGTTTGACGTCCATTGCTGTGGCCTTAATACGAGATTCATCCTGCAAAAGAGAAATTCTAGTATGTAAAAGAACATGAAGCACTCCAGGCACTTGGTTCCAACATCCTTCTGCCCCAGTAACTTACTGCTCACGCTATCTGGGTTAGCTGGGAGTGCCAACACGACTCCCAGAGCTGGTATGTTGTTTCCATGTGAAACCAGCCACTCCTGATGAGCCTGAGAGGGAGCAGCAAGGATCCCTCCTTCAGTGCTCAAGACTGACAGTATTTGTGTGATCTTTGGAATCTTCTGTTCTCTGTGAGCAAGGGAAACCTCTCCCCACAAACATAAGAGGAGGAAGCCACCTCCTATGGAGACAAGCTGAACTACAAAAGCCACAAGTTACATTATTTGCCTTTTGGGCAACACTTACGTTGTAAGTCTCCAGTTTCACCCGGATCCTGAACTCATAGGTGTTGAAGTTTGCATTTTGGAACACTTCTTCAAAAGCCTGCTCGTTCTGAGGGAAGGACAAAGACAGGGATCAGCTGCAGACACTCCAGGCTCCCACTAGTGCCATGAACTTTGGGAACAGCTCAGCTTTTGGGGAGGTTGGCAAAACACTGGAACTACCTGGCCCACACAGGCAGAGCCGAGTCTTCTATCATCATATTTTAGATGCCAAACCCATAACTCAAAGGTTTTTAAAATAACAAGGTGACAACTCTTTAGCTGCTTAAACAAAGGAACATACAACTGCACTGAATCTGCAACCAGGTATAAGGAACAAAAATACTACAAATCTTCAGGAGCTGCCAATCTGGCTAATTCTGGTGTTGTGCTGTGATCACAAACACTGACAGAGTTAACTATTTCCTTATTAATTGCCTTATTAGGCATTCTGGTTTTCTGCTTATCCATCAAAGCTGCATGTATCCTTCCCTTCCTGACACAGGCCTATTTAAGAGAATGTTCTATAAAAAAATCAGATCCATGTTTTGAACGTGCTTTAATAACCATGAGAAGACTGTGTCATATTTATAACATAAGCTGCTTCTAATTACCATATGAACACTAAACATCATCATCATCATCGTTTATAATAGACAATTTGTCAAAACACTAGAAAAGGAGCAGGCAAGTCGTGGAGACTGTGAAAAAAAAAGTTTATTTTTATAAAAATATGAGTAGTAAAAACCTTTGCTGACATTCAAAAAAAAATCCTGCATCTCCCTGATGATACTGACAAGTAATTATTAATGCATTTATCTACCAGATGCACTTGACTTGATCAGTCACTCCAGCAGCAGACAGAGCATCTGATCTGGAATTGAATCCACCCCAGTTCCACTCACATTCCAAGTGTTACATCTGCTGTTTTTCACTGTGTGCAGCACTATTTTACACTACACAGTGATTCTCCTAGGGTTTAGAAAAGCACAACAAATGGAGGTGCACAGGAGCAGCTAGGTTCACAGATTACAGAATTTAGGCATATCCCTCCTGAATATTAAAACCCCTTCCTTTGGCCATCTTATGGATTAGAGGATAAGAAAACTCGCTTAATAAAGCATTTAGCTCCTCTCTGCAGCTCTGTCACAAACTGTGCTAACCATTAGTGAGTTGAAAATGCCCTCAGCATAGCAGTCACTGCTACCCCACATTACCTCCTTTGGTATCTAACAAGCACAGGCAAGAGGCAGATGAAAAACCTTGCACATGTATCTGTGCTTAGCGTGGTCACGGGCTGTACATGAACTCCATCCATACTGTGAGCACTGAAAAGACTCCCACCAACTTCACAAGACACTGCATCAGCTCTATCAGAGAAAAACCACTAAGAAAAGCTTACTGCAAATGCATCGAGTACCATTTTTAAAGGCTCATAAAAGTGTCAAATCAAAACCAATTTCTCCTGGAACACAAAGCATTCCTGCTCAAGGGCTCACTCCATATTATGTTCCATTTTCTATCCTCAGCCATTTCCATTAGGCAGCTCTTCAAAAGACATTACATGTTTGTACTGGTACATAGGATCTGCTGTCTCTCCTTCCCCACCCAGATCTCTTCAGCATTAAAAGCGACTAAGAAATTTTGTTTAAACTCTAGCAGAGATTAAGCATGGCTGAAGAAAGAAAATATTGACAGGTTAAGAATGTCTGAAAATGGAAATGCAAAAGTGCAAGCACATCTAATTAGAATCCCCCCAGCTAGATATCTTGCTACAGAACAGAGGTGGCCAGCCTTTGTAATACCACAAAAACTCAGCATCCCAGAACCACAACCTTTGTACCCTTCACCTCTGACAGCCAGAGTGCAGAAAATTTCCAAAAATCATTCTATATTACAGGAAAAATAGCCCTGCTTTGCAGAAACAGAGGTCTACAACAGTGTCTCAAGGCAACAGCCTCAACAATCCCTCCTGCTTCATTTCCCTCCCACAGCCAAGCAATGGGTTAACCAACAACTGGGATATCTGTGGAGCCCTGGAATCAACCAGCCTTAGCCTGGGAGCACAGCAAGGCTCATATGCAATTCAAGAACTTATCATGCATTCCACATCATCATTTACAAACAAAACAAAGCCACACAGTTTTTATACAGTACACAAGTTAAAAAAAAAAATCAGGAAAAGATTATTTTGGTTGGAAGAAAGACAAAGGCAGCAGAAAAGCACAGAGTGACAAAAGGGAAGCTAATACTGCCTGTTAAGTGTCTAATGACTTACAACCTTAAAATTGTTCTAATCTGCACAGAAAGATCACTTCAGCTCTCTGCCAATGACCTGTTTTACAAATTGTAGTTGTTGTGAGACCCACAAAATTCTGATGATATTTGGTGGGGGAAAAAAAAGAGCCTTCAAAAGTGGGCTCACACACATCAGTCCAAAAAGCTTCCTGCCTACTTAACAAAGATACATACAAAGTGTTCTAGAACTTTTTGATTTTGTAAACAAATTTTTGGAACACATTAGGGGTAATGTTGTCAGCATTCGTTGCTAAACTAGGATGTTTTTTTTTCAGATTCTTCCAATCTAGGTACAATGATAAAACAGGCTGTGTTTTCAACAGGAGCCAACACTGTTAAAGCTGTCAGTCCCCCAAAGGCTGTGGCACAACCCTGGAGTGAGCAGCTGCCTCTCCAGGTCCAGGTGATGAGGACAGGCTGATCTGCAGCTTTCAGCAGCCAAAAGAGCTCAGGGGTAGACAGACTGACTGTGGGAGCAAACTATGGGGGAAAGCAGGCAAATCTCTGTTCTTCAGGCAGATGGCCCGTGGAAAATAATCCTGAGGAGAGTAAACAAGTCCCTGCCAAGAACTTCAGGCTAGGGAGAAGCAATGATTTGTGAACTTGTAAAAGATACTGAAGGCCAACATCTGGAGGACAACCTTGGGCTGAGCTGAGCTGGCCTATCACCCAGAGAAAGGGCAAATCAAATCCTTGACAAATGAAACACAACATCCCTTTCTTTCACATGGCATTATTTTATGTATTTTCAATGGTGTTAATTTCCCACAGCAAGTACATGAACATGCCCCAATGCCTTTGCCACATTTGCTGTCCATTCATACACAAATATCAGACCATGATCTCTGGTGGATCAGCACTGGTGCTCCACACAAACCTTACATCTTTCCAGAGCTGCTTTCAAAACACTACAAGAATACTTCCTTACCAGAAGGATTAAAAAAAAACAAAAAACAAACCAACCCAAGAAATCTGAGGGCAGCCCAATACAAGATGAATGAAACATAGTTCAACTTCAAGGCAAACAGTAAAAATACAACAAGCTAATTGACTGACCTTTTCCTTCAGTTCTCCCAGGAAAGCTGCATTTTGGCCAAGAATGAATTCTGCTGTGTCTTGAAAACAAGTCACCCACTGATACTCCAGACAGTCTGCAATGGTCACCTAGAATACAACAACAAAACCCAAAAGCTTATTTCATCCAGTTGCCTTTTCCTCCAGAAAGAAGACAACACAAAAGAAAAAAATATCTCAAAGCTATAGAGAGTTTTAAATTTCCAGTAACTCTCAGGGCTTGACCTGTGTGTCCTTTCCATCACTGTGGGTGGAAAGCAGTGACTTCCTACCTTTTTTAAGCTCCACAGAATGTCCATAACTTAACACAAGTTAACACTGGTAGCAGATTGAACCACAGGGAAAGGCCAACAAGATCACAGCAGCACAACACTGATGGATGCTCAGCTGTGTCCTGCTGCCACTGAAGAGCCACGAGCAGGAACAGGTATCCCAGAACAACAACCACCAAGGGGAGCAGCAGCAACTCTGCAAAGTGAATTTACTTTGCACATACCTGAGTACTTGAGCATAAATTCATGTAACATTACGTTGTGTTACGAGGAAACTATCAAAACATTCAAAGATAGTTAAAAGTTAAAAGATCAATTAAAAGATCGATCTTTTAACTAAACCAATCTAAAACAATTTCCAGCCTTACATGCATTTCCTGGCTGCTCTGACAATTAGGAATGAGGAAATGGGAGACACTGCTCTGAAGGCCTTGAGTGTACCCTCAGCATCCTCTTTATATTCTACAAGAATGACTCTGCTATGTAAAGCAGTTCATGTATTCCTAGAAGTTATCTGATAATTATTCAGAAGCAGTTTATGTTTTAAGGAGGCTGCAGGGATAGTTCCCTTCTCTCTGCATGCCCACCTGGCAGAGCACTTCTAAGAAGCAGGTACAACTCTAATTTATAATGTAAAACAGGAGAAAGTTCAATGCCTATGGTGTAAGTGGGCATCACAATAATAATCCCCAGACAACTTTCTAAAGCAGACTCCATTAAAGCACGAGGCAGAACAATACCTACCAAAAAAAAAAAAAAAAACCCTGTACTAAATATAGGTAGCAGCTGTAAAAGTGCAATTACTGCTCTCCAGAAATGCCATTTTACTTCAGTTTATCTTCACTACTGAAGAGGCGGAGGCCATCTGTATTCTGCACTGCATAGTACACTTGGAAACCAGAACCAACTGAGCTAGCAGCAACTTTTTGGCAAAGAGAAAAGCTTTTAATTGGAGCACTAGGAAAACAAACTGCTAATCAGCTCAATGCAACATCCCTCACTCAGGTACAGCACACAAAGCAGCTAAGCACCCTGTAACTCACAGGCAGCACAGACAGACAGACAGACAAACAGCACCGACTCGGTTCCCTCGAAAGATTTCCCGCTTGGATTGTGCTGGGAACGTGGCAGGAAACGCCCTGAAATGCGATCCGGGTACTCACCAGGAGCATCAGGCGGTACTTGAAGTTGGGGAATTCGCGGTCACACTTCTCGCAGCGGTAAAGTCCGTTCTGCTGGTCTATCACTTTCTTGTTGCAATCCTGAGAGGGACATGCCTGGTACATGCAGTTCTCTTTGCGCAGATGTACAATTGTGCCCACACAGCTAAAATAATCTGCCTGGGAGAGTGAGTGTGCAACATTAGCCTCAAAATACTCAATGTTTTCCCCATTCTGAATTAACTACAAAAGCAAGGCAACCATACTTGGATATTTAGGATTAGAAAGCTTAACAGCTATGGATTACTGGGAAACTGTAAATCAACCCCTCTGTTGCAATAATTTTTAGGCTTCCATTATGTTAATAAAGCCCCTACAGCAAGATTATTTTGTGTTTCCATTGCAGGAAACTCCAATTGCTGGGTCTTCTTTAGATAAAGCATATTTGATTCTCCATTGTGTCTGTTCAAATCTGCACTTTTTCACAGGATTAAGATTCTGCACTTTCCTACGCTTCTTTCAGGAACCAATACAAAAAACAGAAAGCCTATTGTGTAGTGTTACAGATAAGCATTTGATTAAACTATAGCCTACAGAACAAAATACCCACTCACCACACTAAAATAATCATCATAATGGTTTAAGACCACGGTCAAGTCTTTCAGCAGAAAAATAGAGGTTGCTTAAGAAGCATGGGCAAAAATTGTCACAGAAAATAGCTGAATTACAGGTAAAGTGAAAGAGTTCAGAGCCAGGCTGGATGGGACTCTGAGCAACCTTATCTAAGGGGTGGCATCACTGCCCATGATAAAGGGTTTGGAAAGAGGTGATCTTTAAGGTCCCTTCCAATCCAAACCATTCTATGATTTTAAAGGTTTTTATACCATGGATAGAAGCTCTTGTGTATCCCAAACATATTAGCACTTAAGTCTGAGAAAAAAAAAAAAACAAAACAAAACAGCCCACAAAACGAAACAACCAAACAAAAAAACTAAGCAAAATAAAACCCAAAAGAACCCCACAACAAAAAACAATAAGCATAGAGAGGCTTCTGGAATGAAAAGCCAAGGACCTGGGGTTTATTACCAGCTTTTCTATTGACCAAGTGTGCACCCTTGAAAACCACTTCCTCCTAATGCACCTGTTTCTCCTAGAACACTCTGTGCTGTCTCTCTGAACATCTTTGGGGTAAAAACATCCTCCACACGAGGCTTAGAATCCTCTTGCAAACAAGGTATCATGTTGCAACATCAGCAACAAGCTTGGATTTATTTGAAAAAACAGTAATATTAATTAATAGCATAAATTCCAAGACAGTAAACACCTACTGCTCAACACTTGGACTACTTCAATAAGAAGAATACCTGCACAAAGCCTTGCTTTTCATTTTCTCCCCAATACACAAAGCTTGTACTGAGTGGCCATGCCTTACCTTATCTCCTTGTCCCAAGTTCTCAGACTTGGCTTCAAACAAAGTTTTCCAATTGGTATTTGCTCCAGCTGCTGGCCCACCCCTCACATCAGAGATGGAGGCACATTCCAGAAGCTGCCCCTCGGAGTCAAACCTGCAACCACAGAGAGGCACTTCTATTTTTGGAGAGCAGACCACACAGACTTATCAAAAGCTTACGTTTATTTTCATGTGCTCCATACATGAGGGATTTTTTATCAATGATTGCAAACGAAACAATTACAGTAATATGTGTATATTGCAAACAAAAATAGCATTTCAGAATAAGTTAATAGTCTGACTTAATTAGCACAGTATTTTATAAACCCACAAAAGGAGGACAGCTTTGTTCTATATAACTGCAATTTGTTTGCCAGCTAGTGGTCAAACCACGCACTGCACACTTCTTAGAGGCAGGCAGATAACAAGATTTAAGGGCATCAAGATATTTCCATAATTAAAATTAAATTACATGGTACCATTATCTTCGCAGCAGCTTCGAAAGAAAAAGCAAAGAGCATTGAAAAGATTATGCTTCCTCTGTTAAAATCAGAAAGCACAGCTCTTCAGCAAAAGGTTGCACTGCTTTCCCGTTGTGATGGGCTTTGTGATTTCACAAACACACCAACGAGGCTCAAAGATTGAGCTTAATTAAAGCGTGACAGTAATAGCTCAGACCCACAATCAATTTTATCTGCAACAAGCCTCTGAAGTATGGGAGAGCTCAATGACAAATGGAGGATGCCATTTATTTCATCCACATTTGGGTGATGTAACTGGAATCTGAAGACTCAGGATTCACAAGTCTGATGTTGTTGGCACTTAACCCTCTTCACACACAAACACACCACATCTCACCACATTCATACCTACAACAGACAATTTAACAACTACTTACAGGAGAAGCAACAATGAAATCGCTTTGTTTTGCTGACAATAAAAGAGTTATTTTGCTATCTGAAAAATATCTGGCAAGAACTAGACACTGAGAGATGTCAAACAGTCCCTCCACATTAACTGAGTGTGTATCAGATCCCACACAATGGAAAAGCCTGTGGAAAAAAACCACCATTCTCTCAGATCAAGCCTCAGAAAGTAGAGCTGGTCAAGCCTGATTTCATGCTGCCTTCCAAGGCTTTGGGTCAGCATGCACTACCCCGATTTCAATTTTTCAAGGTCTGTCATGGAATTAAAAGTTTTTTGAGTAGAACAACTTAAGAAGAACAGCCTTCCAGGCTCTAGGGCTTGCAAGCCAGAGAAGCTTCTGCAGCCCTGGAAGCCATAGCCTCTGCCACCTTTCCTCAGTGCTACACACACTGCTCAAGTACAGAGAAACAAAATAAAACTAATACTAATACTCTGAAGGAGGTTGAAACAAAGCAGCATAAACACACTCCTACCATCCTCGGAGCTTGAAAGCCTCTGGGCTATCAGGGTTGATGACAACTGTACTGGAGGACAGGACAGACAGGCTTCTGCCACCAAAGTCAGAGACTCGGGCTCCTTTGATGGCAATCACAGGTTGTCTGGAACCATCAAACTGTTCAGCCTGCATGTGTGAAAAACCAGAGAGCAGCAGCAGCATGTTACAGGAAAGGCACTGAACTTGTGGTCATAATTCACAGATCATGACAAGAGACCAAGCCTGAATCAAACTGCCCCAGTGTATCTGAAAGGTAAGAGTTTGAATGGTGTCATTAGGAGTTTAAGCAAAGGTAGGTGACAATTTTCTGTGCAATTCTAACACCCTGTTTCTTGGGGAACCAGAGAATCCTTAAATCACACCACGGGTTTGTTAAAAAAGACTGGTCCCCTCTGTCAGCAGCTCTACAGCAGGATTTTAGGAAGGGAAATGTGTTATGGGAATGCAAACAAAATTAATTGTTCATATCAGACTCCTCAGGAGATGAAACAACTCACTCAGCTTCACTGAGCCAATCATGTCCATCTTACTACCACTTACACAAAAGTGCAGCTATGCTGACCAAACATTTTTACTCAACTTTCCATCTTCTGTTTTTTATGTCATAAAGCTGCTCTAATGCTGTTCAACTGCCATCACCTGAGTAGTCTGACACTAACAAAGAACCTCATGGCATGAGAAAGGGTTTGAAAGGTATAGATTTTATGGACCCTACACCACTCAGCAAGCAAGGGGAGGATCATGTACTTAAAGATAACAAATGAGCTGGAGTTGCAGCAGTACTTACTGTACCCATGAGATGCAAAAAGAACAGAAAACACATCCCAGCAGTCATGGCAGTGACTGCTGTAAAGGGCATCCAGATTCTAACCCTAACTGTGCCAGCTGCAAGCCATACATCACTCCCCCTCAAAGCTTATTGATATTTCTATTCTACAAGCAAGCAAACAGATTTAACTTTGCAAAATGCAGACCCTGATCTCTTTTGCAAATGTTATACCAGGAATTGTATACCAGTAGTCTCTCCTATTATAACCTAGTTCAATCTTAAGGCTTTGCAATACTGAACTTCAGTTTACTTCATCTGTATCAGCAGATGGTTAATGGTGTTTAGGTACCTACAGTATCAGTGCACTTGATCATTTAGCCATAAAGCATCACTGTCAAGCTGGCAGGATCACTCCCATTTTATAGACTGGCACATAAATCCCTAAGTATCTATAACAACAGTGGAAAACAAAGCAGCCTGTTAAAAAGATAAGGAAACAGTTCACTGCTATTCAAACTATTCAAACTTTCACTTCCAAGGCTCTGATGCTTTAAACTCCCAGTCTGAGACAGAGCCTCTCAACCTGCTCATTAGGGGTAACATGTATCCCACCCTACAAATAAAATTCATCTCATTTGAGACAGCCATAGCCACCAGGCATTTCCATCATCAAACTGCAGCCCACACCCTCTCCTAAACCAGGAGCCCGTTACTTTCAGTATTTTGGCTTGAGACATAATGTCTGCAGTTGCTCAGAACACATTAGTCAGATCATGTCAGCAGTTTGTCAGAGAAAGGTTAAGAACATCACACCTGAATGCAACCAGACAGTCTTTCACCTTCTCTCGGCCCCTGATCCTTGAACACCCAGGACTGAGCCAGTGCTGTGCCCACCTCAGGTGACAACAGCACTTCCTCGCCCTACACCAAGGAAGCTTTGTTAAGAGCAGGTAAGAGAGCACATACCTCATTTCCCCACAGTGTAGCTGTCACCAGTTTCCCTGATGTATCCATCAGATGCACGTTCCTCTTTGAAACCTCTCTATTGTTAGCTTTCACTATAATTTTAGTGACATCTTCGTAGCTCTTGCAAATTCCAATTACATCTGAGAAACAGTTACAATTTAGAGTTACTCAAGGGTCACAATTGGAGAACACAAGATCACAAGAGAAGAATTCAAACCTACTGTCAGGTTTTTACCTTGTACCCCAGCTCCCTATTGAAATGAAATCTGATATGGAAATTAAGTGTATTATGGTAGGAATGTTCCACTACAGAACTCTTCAGCGCTTTAATTTTGTTGACGCAGTCATTAAGATATTCATGAATGCAAGCCTCACCACATTAGAGAGATCAAGGCATTGTACTATCTTTTCCCATCACATTCTGTCAAAGGACTTCGGTCCTGATCATGTAACACACTTGCTGCTAAACCACAAGCAAGAGCCTTCAAAGTCACTGTAACACAATGAAACAACTGGCTCGTGCCTCCACACAACTCTGCAATTATAAGTTGCAACTTTAACAAGTCTGCATGCTCAGGTGGTAAGAGCTAAAGCAATCCCCTGTGCAGTCCCTAAAAATACACCACTTTTAATATTACCCATCTACCTTTAAAATTCCCAGCTGAATGTCTCTGAATCACAGGCATCTTGTGCCTCTGAAACCTGAGAACCCTCGCCCCCACCCAAGCCTCTGATTTTTCCGGAGTACTCTGCCCAACGAATTACAGAAAAACAAACCCCCAATACTTCATAAAGCAAGCCAAAACAGTCATGCAACTTGGACTTGGATGCAATGAATTATGCCAAAATCACTACAGAGATAATTAGATAGTGAAAGAAAGCAAGACCACAGAAGGTATGAAATGCACACATGCTGAGCAAGGGCATTTTTTCTTTCAGCCTTTTTCTGTGGAAAACAGCAACAACAGTACAATAAACAACTATCACCTACTGTCTTCAGTTTGAAGCACAAGTTTGAAAAATAACTGTTATATATTGTTAGAAAACAGGCAAAATCATCTTAACAGGAAAATTGCCTGAGAAATTTTTAATGGCAACCATCACTGGATGATTTCAATTAAGAGATCACAACACTCGAAGCATCCTATGCTCACTACCTGCCCAGAATTCAGGACACAAAAACCAAACTTCAAAGCTTTAGAATTGGCCATTTTTCTACTTTGACTGACCAACAATCGAGTCTTTGGGCGTGTTCTCCAAGTCAGAGATGGATACAAAATCAAACTGAACAGATGGAAGATGCTGGGCATCATCACAGGGCACAACTGAAGTCTCATTAGTGAATGTAATCTCATAGTCATTCTTAACAGCTGTATATTGCTTGTTAGCAGTCTTCAAATTGCCTTTGGTAAAATAATATACCTACAGGAGAAAGCAATGAAACAGGGGATATTATCAGTAGTCAGGGAAAATAGATTGTGTTCACCTTTAAAAATCCTTGCTAGGCTCAAATTCCTCTTTTCCAGCTCCTGTCAGTCTAAGAAAGCACAAAGCTACCATACCTTGTTCAATTCAATGAGTGGAAAGAACTTGTCTGCTTGATCGTTGAATGCAGTAGCTCTAATCTCACCCTGCAGGAAAATAGGGGAGCTGGTCAGAAGCGAAATTTGGCATGGAAAAAGATTTAAAAAAAAAAAAAAATCTTTGCAACGTTAAGTGGTAGCAGTCCTGCAGAGAGAGTGGGGTCTGCCAGGGTAGCTCCAGGCGTGTGAGAAACAAACAACATTCTCTTCACATCTGTAGCTAGAGCTAAAATGACATATTCTACACCTGACAATCAAACCTCATATTCAAGTCTCATTAGTACATCTACAGCTTCAGAATAAAAGGCATAAGAACTGCATCCATCATAGAGACACCTCTGAAAATGCCAGTAAAACTGGCAGTGATGAAATAAAATTCAAATATACCCCACAGCTCCGCAAGTTAGCACACAGTATATTGTGATGGCTCCCACTCAGATATGTCTATAAGTAAGAATTAATAACAATTATACCCTCACTAGATATAAACACTGTTTAAAAAAAAAAAAAAGAATATAGACACTGCAGGGAAAACAAATGCCTGGTGACAACATGCTACATTATTAACCTCACATTTTACACTCAATATAATCTAGCAGAATCTTGTTTGTTTTCACGACAGAAGGCTGTAATTTGATAAGAGGTTTGACAAACTGCAAGTTCAGTTAGATTAACCAGATACCATTCCCCAAACAAACCACAGAGGAAATTTCTCAGTGTTACAATAATTTGTACTCCAATTTCCTCATGAAAATTGAAAGCTTGTAACTTGGAGGTAACGCTCCTCTCACTCCCTGTTTTGTAAGGTGTAGCTCAGCCAGGAGGAGATGTCACTCTCAATCTACAGGAAACCACCACAACCCTCAGTATTAGATTGTCAGTTTGCATAAACAACTCTATTTTGAAGCTGCAAAAATCCAGTCACACACTATAGACTTTGATGAAAAATAATCAGCAATGCTGCACATTTAAGACTTCATTCTGGATAAAAACTGGCACGTTGATGTGCAACTTAATGAATGCAGGGATACAAGTTTCAGTTGTAATAAAAAAAAATCATTTCCGAAAAATGCACTTTATTTCCTCTATTCTGTCTTTATGAAAGGTTCATCAGCATCTGGCATACATTATCTTTGTCTCAACATATGACACTTACACTTTCATCAACCAGCTCTATGGAAAAAAGCTTTCCTTCCCCACGAGAGTTGCTCCACGTGCGGATCTGACCTTTTTGGGTAACACGAGCACAAATGGTCCACCTGAAATCATTCAAGAAATCACTGCTCTGCATCTCTTTCCATCTTTTTAAAGAAGAGATTGACTTGGCAAACCTTTGGAACTGGAATGTGACTATTTAAAAGCCAGAATCTTCCCACTGCACCTCGGCAACTCTTTGCTTTCTGTTTTAATGGCCTAGACCATTAAAGACAGAAAGTTGTAGAGAAGGCAACAAAGCAGCCATAAAGCATCCAGTATGATAATAATAGTGAACAATCCTTCTGCACAGAAGCAGGCCTCAAATCTTTTACTCTTCTAGGGTACATTTCTCACACAGCAGTTTGCCTGCTCTGAAAAGCCACGCCAGAACTCAAGAGCTCAATTATAGGATTCGCATTTAACTTGGGTAATCAAATCAGTTTGCATAACTTAAAAATGTCATTCACTAAATAATTACATCCTCATGCTTTTCAACAGCTCAGTAGCTGAAGTGAATAGCTTACTGAGCTGTTTTGTCATTAAGTTACCAAAAAGGAGGTTGCTTTAGGAAAAAAAAAAGCCCAGACAAGTCAATCGATTCTCAACTAAAATATTAAAAACCTATCAAGCTCAGCAGGGCAGCTGCACCAAGACAATGGCAAGGCAAATCTCAGATTGGTAAGAGTGTTGATGCAATTAAAAAAGATAAAAAAAAAAACAACAAACAACACCCTTCGCCACAGAAAAAAATATCAGAAAACAAAACCCTAAACAAAAACCCAAAACAACAACAACAAAACAAAACCCCATAAAAACAAAACAAAGCCCAGCAGTGTTTCTAGGGAAGGTTTTCTGCTTGTTTCTCTGGGTGGTTTTGTGGTTGTTGGGTTGGTTTGTTTGAACTTAACCAATAAAGTCCAAAGAACTCAATGAATTATTTGACAGAGACTCACACATAGAAAATCAAAACAAAGCTATTGTTCCTCCATGCCTGTGAGATGAACAAGGCCTGGCAAACCACAAGAACTCACTTGGACTGGTATGGATTCAAGCTGGCAATTGGCACCACTTTGATCTGAGACCCCCCAGGTGTCTTCAGGCCACTGGGAGCACTTGCTTTTCCAAACTGGTTGGAGGGAGCGTGGTACTTGGGAGCAGCAGGACCTTCCAAAAACCACAACAGAGCACAGAGGATTTCAGCCTCACACACAAAAATCAGGTTAAAACCAACTCAGGGCGCAGAACTTTCCCACCACGGCATGGGGAGCCACACAGGCAAAGTTCCAGGGAACACCAGAGGTCCCTGTGCCATGTGGGCACCACAGAGGGGCTTGGAGCTTGTTGCATCGTTTCTGCTCTTGGTCACAAGTGTTTTCTAGGCTGCAAAATGCTGCAGAAGAGACACTCTCAGACCTTTTAGAGTGCTTGCACTTAAGTGGAGATGTGTCCAGAGTCAACCACTTGAACACAGTTTAAGTGGCAAACAACTGTTGAGCAGTAAATTCTCTAAAATAACAGAATTACAGGGTGGTTTGGGTTGGAAGGGACTCACTCCAACCCCCTGCCAAGGATACAGGGACACCTTCCACAACCTCACCCAGAACCCCATCCAAGCCAGCCCTGAACACTTCCAGGGATGGGAAGTGTTAGATCAAGACACCACTTGGGGGAACAACTAAGGAAAAACACCCCACAAACAGTTTCTTGACATAAAGTGATACTGCTAATTCTAACCTCAAACTTGTCAATGTATATGCAAAAAACCTCTTGTGATCAGCTTCAAGCAAGGAAGGAGAAGCTTGTTTTCTGCTGCAAGTTTCTAAGCAAATGTCAAAATTTTACTATTTAAAAATCCTTCCTAAACACAGGGGTAAAGAATACAGACAAGTTAAAGCAGCACCAAGAATTAGGATTGACAACTTTTTAGCTAAAAAAACAAAAAAGTCTACAGGCTGACATTTAAATTGACTGCATCTTCCAGTATCTCACTGAAATCTTGATCAAAAAACACATTTCTTGATGTACTATCAAATAATTTCAGTGTATTGCCTAAAATGTTTGGCCTCTATCTCAGCACTGGTAACACACACAGTTGGTGGCCAGCTCCAAACTGCAGCCTAATTTGGGTGTCCACAGAGCACTGTTTCAAGAATGCAGTGTAAACTGAATAAAGTCGGGATTTTTGGGCTTTTTTTCCCCTTGGGGAAAAAAAAGGGACAAATTTTCCCCTCTCTTATAACCAGTTCTCTTGAGAGAATTCACCTAGTCAAGCTATGGGTTACTCCTCAATGGAGAGTTTTTTGTGCACCACTAAACAAAGGATTTTATTTAAACTGAAGCTGTAGTTTCTTACTGATCACACATCAGAATTCCTGCCCAGGATGACTCTTACCTGCTCCAGACAAATTGCCATTTTGCTGCTGTGGTTTGCTGGCTGCTGGGTTTCCTGCTGGAGCTGCAGGACGTTGCCCTTGCCCTGGTAATTAAAATGGAAGGAGACCATAGAGCAGGGAGCACATTATTTAAAAGTACCCTTTTAGGAAATAAGACTTGCATGCAAAATAAAATTAAATAATTAAACCCACAGAGACCATGCTAAAATCCAGGTATTTGAGACACAGGAGCAGCCAGCTATCTGTTGAACATTACCATGAAGGAATTCCAGTCAGATCTCTTTCCTCAAGCAACTGCTTTCTACTTGGAAAGAATTCAGGGCTGATGGTGATTTAAAAGGACAGCCCTGAAGTAATCTTGACAACTTTTCAGTGTTTATCAGCTGCTATTGCTCTGACAGGTAGTTTCTGCTCCTACCTAACAGCTATGATAAAAAAAAAACTGTAGAGAATTCTGTCTCATCACTCAGAAAGGGCCAAAAATCCACTGGGTAAAGTCAAATCTGAAGTTAACCCAAGACAAAGAAAACAGCTGCTGCATTTTATTTCTGAAATATGAAGATGTTTAATGTGGAGGTGATGGAGTCATCACTTCAGAATTCACCAGGGCCTCTCTTGGCACACAGCAGTAAATTGCTTAGGGAGCAAAGTGATGACATAGTAAGAACAGTGTCCATTTTTTTAGATTTCAGGACTTTTACTTGCTCTAAATTAATGATAAATTACAAGGCAAAGAGCAGACAGGCATATCTAAAGTAAAAGTCCATTAAAAGACTAATTTACCATTCAAAAATTTGAATTCCTTTACAATATAATTGGTCTCTCGATGAGAAAATATCCAACTTTTTTGTCCTTTTGGACACAGCTAATCTTTAAGGGCTTGCTTTGGAGGGAGACCTAGGCCTGAGTAGGAAAAAACCTCATGATTTGGGATGTGAGGAGGAAGATGCTCAGAGAAAGTGGAAAAGGAGGTCAGACCAAGCCTGTAGAGCACCACAAGGAACAAAAGCAGAGAATCCCAGGACAGAGGGATGGCACCAAACTACAGGAAAGGAGCAGAAGCAACACAAGGAGATCCCAGTGAGGTGTTGCCTGATGTGGTAGAGTCTCCAGAGGTAACCCTCTGGTTATTTTTAATCCAAAATCCAGGTCCTTGCACAAACCTCAATCTCTAAGTTGCCGCAGTAGAGTCACACCGGTGAACTGGTGACAGTCTCCCTGGCAACAGCGTGACGTCAAACTGCAAAATGTGTATTTACTGCAGGTTCCACTAGATGGAGGAGCCAGGTCTCCCCCTTGCTCCGTGGCCTCAGGTGCTCAGAGGGTCAGCACTCCACACCCAAATTCATTTTGTGCAAGGGAAGGTGGAAAAAACCCAACAAGATGCATTAAGAGAAAAATATGTCTGGTCAGGGGAGGAATATTCAGGAAGAACAGAATGTGGGTATGAAGCAGCAAGAGGTTTCCTTATTACTTTTGTTCCAAATATGTTTCTTTCTGTAGGAATTTGTGATTAAAAAAAAAAACTCCACTGAAAAGCAAACCAAAGACCACCACATCCATTGGAACACGTGTGCGTTATGAAACACAAATTCACATTTTAATGGCTGCCTACCCACAGCCGAGTGTTTCTCAACAGAGTAAGAATAAATTCACACATCTGTGCATGTGTTCAAATACAGAAGTAGCAGAAATATCTCTCCAATTTTCTCGCTTGCAGAGCCTAGGGACTCCTAAACTGTGATTTTTGGTGGCTGGTGGCCTACAGATCACTTAAAGTGCTCAGAAAACCGAGGAGGCTGCCTGGTTTTTGCTGTTAGTTTTTATTAGCAGGAGGTGAAAAAAGCAGCTGAAATACCTGCTCCCATTTCTGCTGTATGTGGTAGATTAGGCAAACCCAAGACCTTTGCCTGCAGCTACCCCACAGCCCACTCAAAGGCAATAACTGTGTAACAGGAACCCTCAGCTTCCAATAATTTGTCACCAAGAGGTTTTGCCACAGTGCCATGACACAAGACCTGCCCCAGAACCGAGCAGCAGGGAAGGGAGAGAAGGGAAAAAAATGCACTTTGAAACAACACACCCCTAAATCACAGCAGTGAGAAGGGCAAGAGGAAGGAGTTCAAGTGAATGTGTAAGTACATAAACATTTCACCATGGAAAGATTAATGACAGAAGTTAAACATAAGTAGCAAGTCATTGTCATAGTGAAAAGAAAGTCCAGCATCAGAGTAATTTGAATGAGATTAACGACAGTAATAACACAACCATCCAGTCTTCAACAAGAACTAAACTGCTCAGTCTTAATTTTCAATACTATTATGAGAGGCTGCCTGAAAAGTTTTTATGATTTGTAATAAGAAGATTGTGTCTCCAGCTTCCTTGTTAGGCAGATTAACCACCTACTGCTCCCATGTAAAGTGGCCAAAAGCCAGCTTCTCACCCCCCTGGGTCCCACTGTGCTATTACAGTCTGAGAAAGAATATTCCTTAATCCTAGGTCTGGCAGTCTGAGATCTGTATTTCAGGGAAAACCAAAAGTAGGGCTAAAAGATACATTTTTAAAATACCAGAACTGTTTTTTTCTGTACCAGAAACCATGAAGTACATTTAAGATGCTCATTTTGCATTAGCTGAGTGTCCCCCAAAAATACAATTTCTTTATATATATATATATGGAACTTAGAAAATATGCAACCTGAAATATACATCTCTGCCATTTCATCAAGGCCTTCATGACAAATCTTGCAGCTTGCAGAGCAGCAAGGCTGGGTTAAGCTTACCTAATCTAAACTATTACCATCTTCTGTATCAGAAACCTTATTTAGTATCAAATAAAAGGGTATGAAGTCGTCAGAATAAGATCAGTGTTAAAATGAAACACACATCACATCTTTTTTGGCATCTTTTACCTAGTGCAAGCCCACACATATTATGACCACAGACCTGTAATATCTCCAAAAGAGTTTAGATTTGAAACCTTCGCTGCAGAGTATTTTTGTAAGTCCAAATGAAGAACACAACTTTGATCAAAGTAATGGTAATTTTACCAGAATTTATAGTTAAAGGTATATTTTCAGCTCAATTCTGTCAGATACCACGTTCTCAGTGGTTTCTAAGCAACAATATAACTGAAAAACACTATAGTTCACAAGCTCTTGTATCACATAAGCAGGGAAATGGGAGAAAGGCACAAAACAGTCTGCTCAGTAGCTATTCTGAAAGTCTTGGTCTCTACAGCAACTGTGGGATTAAACCATAAAATCTGAGATGTCAACACATTTTTTAAACAGCAATTAGCTAAGTAACTATCAAAGGAACAAAGGATTCTTTAGGCTCATTTAACATACGCCCCTCTTAATTCCCTTGGAAAAAGTTAATGAAGAAAGATGTCTTTGCCTTTAGAACAGAATAGATTTTTAACCAGAAGAGCAATGTACCTACCACCACTGTTTGTCCAAAATATCCTACAGAAAACTCTTGCCACTAATGCGTGGTCCCTAAGTAATAAAAATGTATTAGTCCACTTCTCTCAGGACAAAAAAAAAATATCTTCAGGAAGAGCTGTTTGCCATTAAATTCCAGCCATTATCTGTGTATACATCACTGACAGAGCTGTTCAAATATTTTCTTTAAGTGCTTATTATTCTCCCTCCTTTTTAAAAGATCAGAACTGGAAGAGCAGAAGAGACTTTTGAACGTTCTCAGACGGAAAAATGTTTTAATTTAAAAAACCATTTGCAAGAGAACTGCAAGCTCAGCACACAAAAGTGAAGAACAGTTATTTATGCAACATAACCAATCCAAAGAGATCCATGGCAGGTCAGATTAAGGTCCACCCATTGCCTTAATCCTTTTTCAGCTGGGCATGGTAGGAATGGGTGCTTAGGGAATTCTGTGCTCCCCTTGTTTTCATACCAGTCTCTTGACTATGTACTTGGAACAATCTAAGTTTTAGTGCTTCCTGCACCTAACATTCATGCAGAGGATGTATTGTTATGTTTAACAGCCTTTAATGGATTTCTCTTTCACATCTAATTGCTTTTTGAACATGTGCCAATTTTTGGCACCTACCTCCACAAGTTCCTCAATTTAACTATGCAGTTTAGGGGTGTGGTGCAGCCTTTGTTTTACAACCGCTGCCTGACAACATGAGAGCTAAAGAGCATCAAAGGAACATAGAAAAGAGAGAGAGAGAGAGATTCATCATTCTTTATTCATCCCCTCCATGCCACCTTAGACTTTTACAGATCATTATTCCATCTTCCTCCTCCTGTTTCTTTCCAGACAGGAGAAATTAGAATCTATTTGATTACTCATTATGAGGAGACATAAAATCGCTTCCGCTTACTTACTGGAACTCGAGGTAGAGACCACTCACTACAACAAAAACCTGCCAAGGTCATAAGGGATGGATGCTCCAAACACCATGCAGAGACTCAAGCTTCAGCCATGGGGCAGAATTTATTAAAATAGCAACCATCCCCAGTTTGTGTGACGTGAACAAAAAGGATTTTCAAGGTCTGGACATCACTATTCCAGGCACAAGAAAAAACCCTGAATGTGTCTGACTGCTTTTTTCAAGTGAAAGAGAGAAGCTGAAAGGCTCAGAGTTGACAGAAAAGTATTTACTTACAGCTACTCACCCTCATTGTATGGCTGTGGATTGCCAATAGGTCCACCAACCTGATCAGCAGTTTGCAGGACGTTTACATCCATCAGGATCACCACTCTCCTACAACACAGAACAGAAAATAAAGCAAATAAAGCAGCAAATAAAGACTGTATCTCCCATCTCTGGATATCCTCTGCAGCAGTGAGAAAACCAAGCATTAAGAGGCTGATTCCTTTGGATGAAGGATCTGGGAGACAAAAGCTTCCCACTGTCAACTCTTTCCACTGTCAAGCCCTCTCTTGAGGGACAAGTAAGCTTGAAACAATATCAAGGACACTTGATATTACTGCATCAAGGACAGGCCTGAACAGGCACCAGAAATAGCTTGGGAAACCATTGTGTTTTAAAAGCAGCTAAACTATTCCAGATTTTCATTCCCTGCTTCAAAAGATGTTGTTTTCTCCCCAGAATAAAAAGAACACAAACCTCAGTTCATATCCTGCTAGACATATACACAGTTTTTCTGTTATAGTTTCACCTGGATCCCTTCTAATTTTGCAATATCCCATCCCCTCAAATTTTTCTCCTATCCTATTTCCTCAAATTTTTACAAAAGACCAGATTCCACAACACCTAAGTAACAAGATACCTTGACTGTTTCTTTTCAACATCAGAAAAATGTAAGGAAGCTTTGTACAAGTATTTGGAGTATTCCAGCTGGAGTTTGAGTATTGCAACTGGCAATTTTATATTACTAAATCACTGTACCAGATACATCTGGTCCCACTAGAGTCACATTCTGCAATTTATTTCTTCTGCTACTGGTGCTGTGGACTTTCCCCCTCCCACCCTAAAGCCTGAGTATTGTCAGATAATCCCAACCCAAAGCACTTGGCCTCTGCTTAGTCACAAAGCACAGAGCCCCCACTGGTGCAGCTGCCTTTCTGCAGGGCTGAACTTGAAGATTATCACAAATACCTTCCATCTTTCAGGCTGTTGACAATGAATCTGTTAACCTGGCAAATACACCGGGCTGACAAGCGTTCCTCTTCCACCAGGGAGTTCAGCTGTGTTGCCAACATGAATGCTGCAGGAGCAGAAGGAAAATATTGAAACAATTCACAATGCCAGCTTTAAAAGGGGCTGCCACACCTTTACTAGCCAGTCAAGCATTGCACTGGATCTACAACTTGACAAAGAAAACAGTGCAACTGCTAAGAAGTCACCAAAACTGACCATGAAGTATGCTGCATTCATTCCCCACACTTCAGAGTGCAGTGATAGCTACAATGATTGTACATCAAAGAAAAAGATTAAGCTAAATTACTTTTAAATCAATGTTACATGTACTGGTTTCTTTATTTTCATTATATCCAGCAGCAAGTTGATTGCTTATATTTCACAAGGTTCCCAAAGTCAAAGATTTCACCTAAAGGACAAAATGCAGTTGTACACTTCACAGTCTGTGGCCCAGTGAAAAACCACATTCACCTTCAATATTTATTTCAGCACTTTGCATCCAGTCACCAGACCAGGAATTTCATCACCCTTAGCATCTCCACACTTAGAAAAACCTCACTGCAGCTTGTCATACTCACAGGAGAGGGTGTTCACCCCATCACTCATCAGCACTCGGTACCGTGGGGGCCCAGTTCCTGTGGCAATAGCCCGTGTATTCTGCAGGAAAAAAAACACAGACTGTCAGTTCACGCTTGTCCAGAAACTTTTCAGAAACTGAAACTGAAATTAACAACCAGTGACTCATCTATTCGGCTTTTTTGAACACTAATATTAACGGAATAGCCCAAGTAATGCAGAACAAAATGAAGAGAACTAAAATTAGAGCAGCCTTGCCCGGCTTCTCTGCAGAGGAAAGTCTGGCCGCACTCAGGACCCCACAGGCAGCCACGGAGGGAAGGGACGGTACTCACGATGACTTGCAGCACCGGCTTGCTGACTTCCTCCCCTTGCATTATGGCCTGCAGAAACGAAAGAGACGCTCAGCAAAGTGCCCCCGGAACGCCTCGCCACCCACAGGGACCGAATCACAGAATCAACGAGCTCGGACCGCTGAGACCATCGGGCTCAACCCATGAAGGGCTGCAGCCAAGGAGCTGAGGAGGAACTGCCGTAGAAGAGCCAGGGACGCGGGTGTGGCCGTCACCGCCGAACCAGGACAAGCCCCCGGGACCAGGCCCCGCTCCGGGCCTTCTTCTCCTCTCGGGACCGGGCCGGACCGGGAGCCCAGGCCCGGCTTTCACTTCCCACATTGACCACGACCAGGTGCATCCCAGCCCACCCCGAGCCGCTCACCGCGATGGCCCCCTCGCTCAGCCGCACGCTCATGGTCCCGTGTCCGCCGCTGCCGCCAAATCCTCCCGCCGTTGCCGCCAAATCCTCCCGCCGCCGCTGCCGCCACCGCCTCCTTCCGGCGCCGCCTCACGCCGTGCCGTGCGTCCCCCGCCAGCTCGGCGCTTCTATTGGCTGACGGCGCCGTACGGCGGAAGTAGCGCGGTGTTCCGTGCAGGGATGCTGCTGGGCGCCGCCATGGCGGTGGCGGCTCTGCCCGTGGCGCGGTGGCGGTGATGGCGCTGCCGGTGGCGGAGTGGCAGGGCCGCACCGCCCGGCTCTGGGCCGCGCTGGACCCGACGCTGCGGGAGCGGCTGGCGGCGGCTTCGCTTCACGACGCGGTGCGGTTGGGTTGCGATCTGCTCCGGTGAGCCGCGGGCGGGGCGGGTGCGGTGCAGGGCAATGGGGGGGGTGGGAGACTGGAGCATCTCTTAATGCGAATAAATAATCAAGGGGGGTGTCAGAGGATGGACTAGGCTCCGCTCGGTGGAACAGGACACGGGGCACGGGCAGAAAGGGATGCCGGGGACATTCCATCTGGATAAAATCCCACCTTTTTACCTGACAGCAGGCTGGAGGTCGGCCTCGTGTCCCATCCTGCTGGTGACAGAACAAGAAGATGTAGGCTTAAACTTCACTTGAAGAGGTTTGGGTTGGACACTAGTAAGAATTTCTTTGCAGAGAGGGTGATTAGGCTCTGGCATGGGCTGTCCAGGGAGGAGGTGAAGTTGCTGTCCCTGGACGTGTTTAAGGAAAGATTGGATGCGGCATTCAGTGCTGACAAACCGGGCATCCCTCACAGGCTGGACTCCATGGCCTCAGAGGTCTTTTCCAACCTAACTGATCCTGTGATTCCGAGAATGTGGGGCAGAATTCTTCCCTGTGCAGTGGCACAGACTGAGAGTGTGGAGTCTCCCTCGCTGGAGATATTCCAGAACACTCTGAGCACAACCCTGTGCCACAAGGATCATCCTGCTTGAGCAGGGTGGCTGGACCAGAAATTCCAAACTGATTCTTCAGTGCTGCCCCCGTGTCCCACAGGACCGAGAAGGAGGAGGAGGCAGCCCTGGTGCAGTTGTGCCACAGAGCACCCACGGACAAGAAGCCGGAGGCTGCGAGCTGGTACCGGGAACAGGGCAACCGGGAATTCAAACGGGGGCAGTACCAGGCTGCCCTGAGGCTCTACTCCAAGGTGCGTGTGGCATGAGGGGGTCCCACCACACCTCACAGCCACAGGGGGATCCCCAAGCAAGGGTCCTGCAGCCCCTCATGGTTGAAGGGTGAGGGGCGAAGAGCAGCTCCCGTGAGGGGATCCCCAAAGAGGGGATCCTTTAGGCCCTGCTGATGGGATCCTTTAGGCCCTGCTGAGGGGATCCTTTAGGCCCTGCTGGGGGGATCCTGCAGGCCCTGCTGGGAGGATCCTTTAGGCCCTGCTGGGGGAATCCTTTAGGCGCTGCTGAGGGGATCCTGCAGGCCCTGCTGAGGGGATCCTTCAGGCTCTGCTGGGGGGATCCTGCAGGCCCTGCTGGGAGGATCCTTTAGGCCCTGCTGGGGGGATCCTTTAGGCTCTGCTGAGGGGATCCTTTAGGCTCTGCTGAGGGGATCCTTTAGGCCCTGCTGGGGGTTCCTTTAGGCCCTGCTGGGAGGATCCTTTAGGCCCTGCTGGGAGGATCCTTTAGGCCCTGCTGGGGGGATCCTTTAGGCCCTGCTGAGGGGATCCTGCAGGCCCTGCTGGGAGGATCCTGTTGTCACAGAATGGTTGGGGTTGGAAGGAACCCCTGAAGATGATTCAGTCCAAATCCTCTGCCCAGGCCATCTGGAGCAGGTGACACAGGAACATGTCCAGGTGGGTTTGGAATGTGTCCAGACATCCCTGGACAGCCTGTTACAGTGGTCTGCCACCCTCAGTGGAAAGAAGTTTTTCCTCATGTTGAGGTGGAGCTTCTTGTTTAATTTGTGGCCATTGCTCCTCATCCTGGCACTACAGAAAAGAGTCCATCACCATTCTCTGGCACCTGTATTTGTGTATGTATTGATGAGATCCCTTCTCAGTCTTCTCCAGACTAACCAAGCCCAGCTCCCTCAGTCTCTGCTCATAAGACAGATGCCCCAGACCCCTCATCATCTCTGTGTCCTCCACTTGAGGGATCCCCCAGGCAGCAGCAGTTCTCTGGTCTCTGCAGGCAGCATCCCACGAGCTCCCTGGGAGCCCCGAGGTGTCCGTGTGCTTTGCCAACCGCTCGGCCGCCCTTCTCCACCTGGGGCACTTCGAGGTAAGTGGGGCCAGGGTAGCGCCCACCCCACAAGGTCCTCGTTCCCCTGAGGTGTTTGATTGTTAAACAAGAGACAGCAGATCAGATGTGCTTCCCAAGCTGTGCTTAAAGCGTCCATAACTCAGCTTTCTGAAGAGCTCTTACTTTGTTTCTGTGTCAGGATGCTTTATTTGGGCAGCAGGTTGGTTATGCACGTGGAATTTGCTGATTCTTCCATGAGACTGTCTTAGGTGGTATGAAAGAGCACGAGCTGGTTTTCAAGCCCACTTAAAAGGCCTTATCTTTGTTCCTAGGTTTGTTTGGAAGATATTGCCAGGGCTGAAAGCCATGGCTATCCAGACAGGCTGCTGCCCAAGGTCCTGCTGCGGAAAGCTGAGTGTCTGCTGTGCCTGGGGAGGCTTCAGGATGCACAGGATATCCTCAGAGTGCTGGAGAGTAAAATTGCTCTGGATGGGGTCATGACTACACACCTGACACGGCTAAAAAAGTTAAGTCAGCTGAAGGTTAAATTAGGTGAGAAGGAGAAGTGTCCAGAGCCTGCACGAGATGCACGTGGTGGCATTCAAGGGGAGCCAGAGATCTGGGAAGAGAACAACAGGATTTCAGGTGCATCTTCATCCCTGAGCTTGAGTTTTGATGCAGAGAGAGGACGTCACTTGGTGGCCTCCCAGGACATCGTGCCAGGACAGAGCCTGGTGAAAGAGGAGGCCTTTGTGAGCGTGCTGTGCCCTGGGGAGAGCCTTCCTCTGCAGGATGGTGACACAGCGTGGGACACTCGAGCCACCAGCGCAGATCTTTACTGCCACCGCTGTCTGAGGCAGCTCCTGGCCTCGGTGCCTTGCCAGGGCTGCAGTTATGCCAAGTACTGCAGCCAGGACTGTGCAGACGTGGCATGGCAGCAGTACCACAGGACAGAGTGTTCCCTGGGAGCGCTGCTCCTCACGCTGGGGGTCTTCTGCCACGTGGCCTTGAGGACTGTCCTGCTGGCAGGATTTGCAGAGGTTAGCAGGCTGGTGGCAGGGTCCCACTGTGGGAACAAGAACCTTCAGAACCCTGAGGCGAGCTGCAAGCCTCTCAGTGAGGCAGCAGATGCAGGAGCTGGTAGCAGTGGTGTCCCTGGTTGTGACAGCAGTGGTCGGTACCAGAGCTCTTACCAAGCTCTGTTCCACCTTTTGCCCCACACTGAGCAGCACAGCCCTGAGCACAAGTTCCTCTGCACACTCAGTGTGGTAGCTCTGTGCAAACAGCTGCAAGCAGCTGGCCTGGAGGCTGCTGTGTTGAGTCAGGAATCGCCTCAGCAGTGGTCCAAACCAAAGACATGTGAGAAAACCTCAGATGGGCTGTCCCCAGAGCTGAAGACTGTGGCAGAAGCAATGCTGAGGCACGTGTTGCAGCTGCAGTGTAACGCACAAGCAATCACTGTAATGCAGGAGCTGGGTAAGATAAAATTTTAAGCCCTACGGTGTTGTCACAGAATGGTTGGGGTTGGAAGGAACCCCTGAAGATGATTCAGTCCAAATCCTCTGCCCAGGCCATCTGGAGCAGGTGACACAGGAACATGTCCAGGTGGGTTTGGAATGTGTCCAGACATCCCTGGACAGCCTGTTACAGTGGTCTGCCACCCTCAGTGGAAAGAAGTTTTTCCTCATGTTGAGGTGGAGCTTCTTGTTTAATTTGTGGCCATTGCTCCTCATCCTGGCACTACAGAAAAGAGTCCATCACCATTCTCTGGCACCTGTATTTGTGTATGTATTGATGAGATCCCTTCTCAGTCTTCTCCAGACTAACCAAGCCCAGCTCCCTCAGTCTCTGCTCATAAGACAGATGCCCCAGACCCCTCATCATCTCTGTGTCCTCCACTGGACCCTCTCCAGTAGCTCCTCTTTCCTGTCCTGAGGAGCCCAGGACTGTGCTCTCCTTGCCCATCTTCTTGTGAGAAGTGAAGAGATTAAATTCTTAGCTGTAAAGAGCTCCCATTGCAGATGGAAATGACTTGTTTACAATTTAATGGCCTGTCCCACGCTGGCCTGTTCCTTGGTGCCCATGCAGAGTGTGTTTAGCTATTATTTATTGCAGCAATATACCAGGAACCTTTCTGCTGCTGCCTGCGATCGGTCACGGGGCTCCTTGCAGAAATTGTGTGGGTTTGTGAGCATTCAATCTCAACCTGCTTGGTTTTCCTCTGTCTTCAGGGCCTGGAGATGGGGCTGTTGTAGATAAGAAGCCTGTGAGGCTGGCAACAGCCTTCTTCCCTGTCCTCAGCCTCCTGAACCACTCGTGCTGCCCCAATACCAGCGTGTCATTCAGTGGGACAGCTGCCACTGTCAGGGCAGCACAGCCAATCTCAAGTGGCCAAGAGGTTTTGCACTGCTATGGTAAGCCCCAATTCTGTGTTTGTCTCAAGGCACAGACATTATTCACCTGCCATTATCATGTTGATGGCTATTTATATCATAATTCTCATCTAATATTTCCAGAGTCTTTGTTTAGCAGCCTTGACCAACATTTCATCCCTTAAGCCCTCTGTTAGATTTTCAATCTCCAGTTGTGTCCTCCCCAAAATATACCTAGTCTCAATTGTAACAAAAATCCATTTATTCTGATATTAAGAACTGTACCTGTGAGTGATCTCTATCCTTGCCATCCTCTCCAGGGCCCCACTGGTGTAGGATGAGGGTTGCTGAGAGACAGCAGCTTCTCAGTCAGTATTTCTTTGAGTGTCGCTGCCCAGCATGCCTCGAGGAGTTAGATTCTGGTGTTAAGAGTGTGGTGTCCATCAGAAATTCGTTCTGCTGTCCCAAATGCCAGGCTCAAATGCAGGTAATTCTCCATAGTTATGATTGTGCAACTTACTGGGGTGTGTAAGGTTTGGGTCTGGGAAAGCCAAGAGGTAAAAACCTCACTTTGATCCCTGCTCAGAAGACAAAAGCCCCTGTTGAGTCAAGACAGTATCTCACTGTTTCTTATAGAATCAAATAAGCTGATAACAATTTATTTTTACAAATCACTTTGTTTAATTAATACAACTGAGAAACAATTTAGCATCTCTGTAACCCAGAACTAATGCAGATGGAGAGTAAGCTTTAAGCTGAATGGAAGCAGGAATGATCACAAAGGTGATTTCCACAGGGGGAAGAAGACACACTTTGCTGTTCAAACGAAGCTTGTGCAACCTCAGCCAGCAGAGATCACCTGTCTGGCCGTTTACAGGACCTTCAGCAGCAAATCAGGAAAGCTTTAGACCTGCTGAGAGTCGGGAAGGCTGGTAAGGCTCAGCTTTGTGCCCTGAGGTCCGGAGCTGAGGAGGCCAGGTTGGGACAGAAACCATGAGATGGCACTGTTGCTCATGCCATTGGGGTGCTGTGACATGTGGCCTGGTGTCCCTGGGGACTTCAGCTTTAGATTTTTTATACCCCCCGATCTGGGTGTTAATCTAAGTCACATATTGTTCCATAGTAAAGTAGTTACATGAAAAGAAATCAGGGTAACATTGGAGTTGGGCATTCCCAGGCCTTGTTTTCCTGATCTGGGTGTTAATCTAAGTCATATATTGTTCCATAGTAAAGTAATTAAATGAAATCAGGGTAACATTGGAGTTGGGCATTCCCAGGCCTTGTTTTCCTGAAGGGAGTTGGGCCAGTGTTGGGGTAGAATAAGCAGAGGTGCAGATGAAGTCAGTGTTGAATCCTAACCAAACCCCAGTCAGCTGTGCAAAGATGAGATTGGATTGATTTTATTTCATGGATCGTGGAAAACTGGACACTGGCCACAGGGTGAACTTTATAACCTTTTTTTTTTTTTTTGATAGATCAGGCTATCAAAATGCTCCTGAAGTGTCAGATGGATGCTAGAACCTTCTTGTCTCCAGAGCATTTGCTGATGGGAGAGATGGAGGATCATCTGGCACAGGTCTATGCTACTCTTGGTATGGCACTGTCCTCTCACTATCCCATGTCTCCTGAACTTTGAATTTAACATGACTAGCTTTTTTTTGGACCAGCCCTCTCATTTTGTTCCCTGGTTTTGTCAGCAGGGCTCTCAGAAAGACCAAACCTGTCTTCCCAGCAGCCAGTGAACAATAATACTGTGCTCTCATGTTCTTTTTGATTCCCTGTCCTGGTTCTGTGGACAGAATTCACCACATTTTCATTAATTCTGTCAGATTCTTTGGGTGACAGTAGCTCTAGGAAATATTTATTAATTTCTCATTGTTTTGTTTTGCTTGTTTTTCCATCAGGGAAGTGGCAGGAAGCAGCCAGACACCTGAAGAAGAGTATTGAGATTGTGGAAATGCACCATGGGCCATCAAGTGTAGAAACAGGCCATGAACTTTTCAAGCTGGCACAAATCCTCTTCAATGGGTGAGTTTGGTTTCACCCTCTGTCCCTGCTCTACACCACTCCTGTGTTTCTGACACAATATCAAGGCACCTGGAGGGTGTCTCACTGGACACAGGGCAGTCTAGCACAGGTATTCTCTTAGGAATCTGTTTCTCTCCTTTGTGCCTGTCTATCTTTTTCTTCTCTCAATTTATTCCCTGTCCAATTGTTTTATTCTGTCGACTCATCACCCTTGGTGTTTATATCTCAGTTGTATAATGTTGCTGACATCCTCTCAAAAGAGGGAATGAAATCCTCTTGCTTTATTGGCAAGGAAATCCCCTGACTGCTTCTGAAAATCTCCTCACAACAGCTCCCTTTAACCAAATTAATTTTAGCAGGAGCTGCAGTGATGAAGTAGTGGGTTCCTGTATACTCAAAGATAATGTTTTCAGGTTTTTTCCATCTCCTTACCTTTCCATTCCCCTCATCCTCCCTTTTCAGCTGAAGCAGACACAATTTTCCTGCTGCTGGAAGGCAGGGGAGGGTGACATCTGTAGCCATGAACAGGTTTAGGTTTTTGTTAGGGAGGGCTTAAAGGTTGTTTAAGTCAAGAAGCTGAATTAAGTAGTTTTCATGCTCTGTTCTTATTATCTTCCTATTTCAGATTTTCAGTTTCTGAAGCTCTGAGCACGATTCAAAGAGCAGAGGGGATTTTGTCAGTGCACTTTGGTCCTCAGAGTGCTCAGATCCAGGAACTACAAGAGATGAAGGCCTGCCTGTCAGAGCTTCCCAGAAACATCCTTCAGAGGACTTAATTTCCCTGTCAAAGGAAGCTGCAATATGATCTTTCATCAAAGCTAAGTGTCATGTGGTAGGGTAGTCATGTAGTACAAGCTGGAAAATCATGTGTAACAGCAACTTGAATGAAGTCTTGAAATGCTCTTTAGTGAGCCTGTTGTAAATAAAATGACCAATTCTAACGTGAGAGGTGTGTGTGGTATGGTGGGAACAGAGGCTGTTGTGTAAGTTCTGTGTGTGGGTTGGAAGCAAATGTTTGAGTTGCTTTTGTGTGAGGTGTGACTCTCCCCTGTGTGGTGCCCTGAGCATTATGAACATACAGTCATCCAGAGCACGTTGCCTTCTATTTTTAATACTGTGAGGCACTTTCCTTCTTGCCAGTGTCAAATGGAAACGGTTGGAAGGGGTGAGGCAAGAGCCTGGGAAGTGCAAACTTACAGTCTATAAAAGGGGGCACTGCAGAACTTGGAGGGCTCCAGCACAGGTCTGTCAGTGGTGAGGGATTCAGAATCAACAACTGGTGTCAGGTTGGAAAACAGGATGGGGAACAGTGCAACATACACCAGATAATGTTTGCTTTCAGGACACAGAACTGCATTCCTCCTCTGGGGAAATTGGGAGTGTAGGCAGATAACCTTTCAAGGGAGAATACTTGGGCTTGCTGAGATTAATAGCAAAAGCTCTTTTATTGCAGCATGAAGGCGTAAGATTTGCAAATTGTGTCTTTGTGCAGCAGAGCAGGGAGCCAGTATCCCTCCCAATATCACCCTTTCCATTTGGCCCCTACCATTGCAGATTATTGTGAAGGGATCTAAACACCCCTGGGATCCAGGATCTTGCCAATGAAGAGGAGGGTTCCAGTGGTATCATCCCTCAGTACAAGAAGGAAGGGTCTGTCCACGTGGTATTCTATGGGGAAGGTCAGACGAGCAGCACTGACCCCAGGGTTTGGTGTGGATCTTTCCCCATCCTCACTAAGCTCCAGCATTGCCTTGTGTTGCACATGAGATAATCTCAGAGGTTTGGCAGAAATCTTGGAGAAATCAGGTGATGTGAAAAGTGATTGGAGCCCTGGAGAAAAGAGAGAAAGTTCCATTAGCTGGAGGCATGGATTGCAGAAGGGGGAGCAGCACTGCTAACGTGTGATCCACGAGGGCAGGGAGCTGCTTGGGCAGAGTTTTTTGGGGGAAGAGGGAGGAGCAGCTTCCATCTGCTTGTACTGAGCTTCACCCACAATCTCAGCAGCACTGCATGAGCTTGGTGGAGGAATGTGATAAAAAGCTGAGAAATCCTGGATGAAGTTGATTTGGTTGCTGGTGAAATCTCCACAACCATACCTAACAACCCACCAGCTTCATAATCTGAGAGCAGGAAGCAACTTGACCACTGCTTTGAGCCCTGGCAGGCTGCAAGGGGGGTGTGATGCACATACTTGTCTCCTTTAGTGTGCTGCCAAGTGCCTCTTCGTGGTTCAGCTTTAGTTTGGGCAGGCTCAGCACAGCATGGACTGTCTTCAGCTCCTTGTCCACATCGTGGACAAACTCAGAAGTGAGGCTTTCCTCAATCAGAGTCATGTTCTGGGTCACTTTTGTGGGCAGGAAGAACATGGCACTGATTCCCTCTGTCAGGGGCAGCTGGGCAATCTGCAAGGGCAGAAATAAGAGAGAGATAAGAAAGGGCCACATCAAAAATAAAGTTTTGCCCATCCTGTACCAGGCAGTGGCCTGATGCTCAGGCTGGAATCTCAACCTTTTCAGTGAACATTTGATATTTTCCCTGTTTGCTTTTATTTGACAAGATGCTTCTTGACACTTCAGGCTGTTTCCCCAGGCTTTCATCCATCCTTGCTGCACTCTTCCTGCTATGGAAGTGCTCTCTCACCTGCTGAATCCTGCAGCATTGCTTTGGGGAATTCTCACTTGAACACCTTTGAACTCATGCTCCAGGGAAAGATTGGTTGAAAGAGGTAGAGATGGAAGAGTTTTGAGGTGTGCCCTGCCCTTCTTGCCCAACTTTAAGTCAAGCAATACAGGCTGGTAGGACCTGGGCATAATTTATATTTTGGATTGCTTGTGACATAGCTTGGGTAGAAGCAGGATATCCTAAGAGTCAACACACTGCCTTTCAAAATAGGGATTGCAAAAGTAGCTGATGGGAGGAGCAAGGCTGGGATGGGTTAACAGGTAGGTGTAGCTGAACCTGCTCCTCAGGAGGTTTAGGAGATCTTAGGCAATATTTGCTGTCTGACCTTGCAGTTGAGTTCTGAGTCAAAACCATATCTCAGGATGGCTTTGGGGTCTGACATCATGGACACCTTCACAATCCTGTCCTCATCCAGGTAGAAGTCCTTCAGGGCAGTCTTCTTGGTGTCAAACTTGGTTTTCCATGTCCCTGTTTTATAAGAGAGAGAATGGAGGATTTTTCTGGAATAATAGCATATGAAACCAGGCTTATGCCTGTGGCTGAATAATCTTGTGCTCTAATGTTCAGTATTTGTGCATTAAGGAGTTGAGGCATAACAGGGATAGAAATAGACTGATAGGAGCTACTGATTTACTGCCATCCTTGGCCCCTCCTTTTCATCTGAGAATTGGCTAAATGGCAAATAAATAATGAAGCCAGTGTATGGGTGGAGTAGCCAGTGGGAAGTTGATGTCTACTTATGTAATTACAAAACTATTTTAAAGGGTAACTGTTGTGTCAATGGATATAAAGTGCTTCTCTCCCCACCCTTTATTTTGCTCCTTGTCTCTAAGCAATAATTCTCCAAGACACTGGCTTACAGTATGTTTAAGAACAGCTCTCTAGTATCAAATTGTTCCTTCTACAGTGGTAAGAAGGCTCAGAACACTCTGAGCTGTTCCTTCCCTAAATGGTAATATCCCATCTCTGAATGGAGTTTTGTGAGTTTAAACTTCCCTCTCTAATTCTTACTGCAAACAGGTCAAGATTCAGCTTCCCAAGAGTAATAATTCCTCCCTCTGGACTATTTTTGTCCAGGTAGTATGCTTTTTTTTCCCTCTTTACTAAACATTCTCAAACACTTTCTTCTCACACTCTTTGTTTTACAGCCTGTTTGCTTTATTGGAAGTGAGAGCATTCCTTCACATCTCCTCTAACATGTGCTTAATGCACTTTTTCTGTGTCCAGCATTCTTACCCTTGAAGAAAGCAGCCCCAGCAAGGAGAATGCTGACATCTGTGGGCATGTCCTTCATGAACCTCATGATCCTTCCCTTTGTCTGCTGTCGGACCCAGGTGTTGATTTCTTGGAGGTCCAGCTGGGTGTTGCCACTCAGTGCCCTTGGTCTCATCTTGTAGGACTTCTCGAGCTGGCTGTGAAATCCAGGCCTTGCCCTGAGTCCTGGGGAATAAAAACACGGATGCTGCAGTTAGCTCCTTTATCCAAACAATCTCAAGGCAGCAGGTGGCAATCCAAAGCCCAGCAGCAGGTCTCTTATAAAATATCTGTGCCTGTTTGTCTCCAGAAACCTGCTTTGAAGGGGAATATCTGAAAGCACATTAAGGAAAGTGATCCAAATCCTACAGCCACCCATGGTGGAGCATGGGATAACTCTCTTCTGAAAACTGAAAAAAGGAGATAAGAACTGAAGGCTTGGACACAGCCATTCCCACATCAGCCTTTCTTCTTTCCCCAGCCTGCTTTCTGAGTACAGCTTACTCAACCTATTGGATTCTTGGAACCAGCAGGTTCCAAAAGATAGCTCTTAGCATTCTCAGCAGATGTTTATTGCATGCCAGAAGCAGACAGTTCAAATAGCTCTGCAAGGAATTAAACAAAGGAATATGGCTGAGTGTTATCACAAATAGAAAATGGGATCTGTGGTTCCTGGAAGCCAGCAACACCTGCCAGACAGCCTGGAGTGAAGGCAAAATTATCAGCAAGTTTCTTTTAGGTCTTCTCTGAGTTAACTGTTCTGTCACCAATGTCTTTATGTGCGTGTCTGGTCTTTTATTTAAGTGCACACAAACTTTCCAGGCTTTTTCTGGAGCAGCAAGAGCATTCCATGCCCTGTCTGCATCCTGGCTCAGCAGGATGTCAGAGCCAGAGCTGTTAGTGCTATGTTACTCAGTGTGTTTTTATATATACACTCACACCAAAATAACTACTGCTGACAGCTTTTTAGGTAAAATTTTGTAGAGGGGAAGAAGGACTTTTACTTTTCTCCAAGACGATCCGGGAGGCACTTTTCATGCTCTTCTCTGGCCCAGTCACACTGCCCAGGAGGTCCTTGTAGGTGTCGTGGACCTCAGCCTTGTTGAGCAGATCGTAGAAGAGGGCGCGAGAAATCACATCCTCGGTTCGTTCTCCAGCCCCTGCCAACGAGCAGGAAAACATGAGGGAAGGGCTGCCAAACCTGAGGGTGGGTGTGGAAATGGGGCAAAGAACTCACCAAGTGAGAGACCAGAAAGTGCAGTAGCCAGGCTGAAGGGAGACAGCAGCACGTTGGCCGTGGCTGTCCGGCTGGACTGCTGGCGGTACAGGTCGTAGCCAAAGTTGGAGACTGCAGCTGCCAGCTTGTTCACAGGGCTCTTGTAGAATGGATCTTCCTCTTCCTCACCAGCATTGGCTCCATCAGCTGTGGCAGAGTTCTGGCAGGTCCAAGGAGTGCTTTGGTTAGACTTGCAGGTGTGGTAAACACTTCATAGGCAAACAGCTACAGATATTCTTCAATGACCCACAGAAATATTGACTTAATCTTACACAGAGTGTAGGAACGGTTACTTTAGTGCCAAAGGCAGCACTGAGTTTGAAATTCTGCCTCCTGATCATCCCCTGATATAGCTACTGTGGTTTTATCCAGGTAAAGCAGGAGTTAGTCTCATTATGTTGCTAAATAAAATCCCAGTAATTTAGGGGGGTAGTGCTTAATCCTTTGGTAAGAATCTCTAAAATTAAATTACCTGCTCCACACCTCTTCCCCTTGCTCTCTGCATATTGTCTCCTACTCACCTGCTCAGTAGCTGAGTTCTGGGTTCTGCTTGGGACAGTTAAGAGACCCAGGAAAAGGAGAACCACTGGAATCTGCATGCCTGGACCTACAGAGTAAGAATATGACAGAGAGAGTTTGAGCAATCACGTAAATTCTCCTCTACCACGACTATTCACTGCACATGGCTGTGATGGGAGCTGCAGTGACAGATGCTGCTGCTTGTCCTTCCAGTTGTGAAGCACACACCTGATCTGAGCCAGGTTTCCTTCTCTAGTTTGAAGTATTCAGCCAGACTGGCCCCAGTGACTTTAAAATTGGGCAAGCACACGGTGTGGGTGTGCCTGAGCACAAAAGCAGATGTGTGTGGCCCAAACCACACTGATGCTGGCAGTTACTGAGTGCCAAGGTCCAGAAAAGCACCAAATCATTACTTCTGAGTCTTAGGCTTCAAAAAAATTCAAGGCTTCATTTATAAAAGGTACCAAATCCATATTGTTGAATGGGGCAGACGGCAACACTGACTGGTTTGATATACAAATTACCTGCCTCAGGCAGTAGTTTGTTGTTTCTTGTGTCTACATGTACCTTTGTCCATTCTTTGCTTCTTATTTGCAATCTGATGAAGTAAAATGGAAGAGGTTTCTTAAAAGACAGTAAGGAAACCTGAAGAAGTGGAAGGCAGAGCTTGGCTTATTTGAAATTTTTAATGGAGGTGGGAGAAAACCACCAAACTCCCCAACTTCCTTATGTAGAATCCACTTTTCATCACTCCAGTACTGGGATGAGTGGCCCTCCCAGACAGATCTGTCTGGTCCAGAGGGCACTGAGTAGCCCAGGGCTTTGCTGTGGGTAAACCAGAGCTACTGAAGCATCCTGCCCCCGAGAACAGACGCCGCTGAGGCTGGCCTGAAGCAATGTTTAGATAGATTCCCAGAAATTAAAGGAAGAGGGTTGTATTTAACTAACCCCTGTCATCCAGGCAACTAGAGAAATCAGAGGAAGAAGAACATGTGTTTCAGATTAACTTCAGCTACAAAGAAAACATGCCTGCTGCTAGAAATACACGTGGCGACAACAGCCCCAGCTCAAGACCCCATTCAGGCAGGCTGAGAGGCAGTTTGTTGTTTCCCTTCCCTGCCTTTTCTTGTGGAGGAAGCTCTCCCTTGGAGAAAAAAGCATCACAGGGAAGGTTTTAAGCTCTCATCTGTGTTCAGCCAGTGTAACACAGAAGTGGTACCCTCTTTCCCCCCATGCACTTGCGTCCTGCAACCTGCTGCCATCCCAGCTGCAGAATGGGTGAGGTTTCTGGTGCAGAAGATGTGCATCAAGAGGATTTACTATCTGATGGTGTGATAGTGGATATGATGCTGGGATTGCTCCTGTCGTTCCAGAGATTTACAGTGGACAGGCACCATGCTGGAAGAGAGATGCCAGAAGTCCTGCATGAGGCTAAGTCTAACAGGCTAAGCAAGGGCTCTGTGAGGATGCCTGTGCCAAACTGCACTCCTGCATGCTGAGAGGAAGAGGTTTGGCCCAGTCTAGCTTAGAGATGAAGCTTTTCCATGGAGCATAACCTTTTCTCTGAAGAAAAAGAAAATAATCTCAACACAACCTCTGCTTCCAGCTACACTGAGCTCCTGGGAGCATGGGAGCAGAGATTGGTTTTGCAGATTGTATTGTTTTTGCCAGTACTGTCACCAGCTTCATATTTCTCAGACTTCGCCAAAAAGCAATTTCCATTTTAAAAAGACAAAGCCTTTTGCGTTTGAATTGGCCTGAACATCTGGATTCTATTTGTATTTCTCTTAGCACACAGCCAGAAATGCAGAGAAAAGAATTTGGTTGGATCGGAGGTGGGATGGTTTCAGGCATGATATTAAAATCTGTGGCTGCCTTGAAGGAGAAGAGAAGGAGCAACAGCAAGTGATGTTACAGTCAAAAAGTACAGGAAGAAAACCTTGAGAAATGAGCTGAGAAGGAACTTTCTGTCTGGGAGTTGTCGATTTGTGAAGGCCTGCAGGTGCAAGTGAAATATTTTACTTTCCACCTACAGTGGTACAAGTCTCTCACATCATTTATAAACACTTCTGACTTTAGAGGTGCTGTGAAACAGGACCCATGAGTTCAGGCTGCTCGCTCTGCTTGTTCCACAGCTCCTGGAGCATCCTGCAGCCACCAGCTCCAGAGGATTTGACTGTCACACCATCACAAACAAAGAACATGTGCCCAGCTGCAAGGCAGATGCTTGAAAGGCAGAAAACCCACCCCAATTCCCCAGCACAGCCCAACCCCGGGGGCAAAGCTGATGCTGGTGGCTCCCGATCCTTGGTGAGGTCTCTTGGTGGGAATCCCACCTGCAGAAGAACCATTCTTCCAATTTCCCAGGTCCTGTGAGAGCTGCCCAGCCTCAGCCCCTGCCCTGTGCTCGCCTGGCCGCTGGCAGTGGCACAGGTGAGCTGTCCCTGAGCTGTCCCTTACCTGGGGCTCCTCTCGGCCGCTGCTCTCGGGGCTCCCAGCGGGTGTGAGTCGAGGACAGTTCGGGTTTGGTGCAGCCACATCTGCTTTTTGCTGCTTCCCCCAGCCCAGCCTTCGGCAGGCTTCAGGTTACAGCTTCCCAGGGCTCTCTTAAAGTGCTCTGCTCCCATTTTCTGCCCCTGCCACCCTCGCCCTGAATTGCACTATTTTTTCAACCCTTTTTTCACCCCAAAACAAATCTCCTTGCCAAGGGCAGCCTGGTGGGTAAAGCACAGGTAGGAAAGGCAAACACGCCCTGCCCTGTTTGAGCAAGTATTTTATCCCTGCTGTTCTGCCATAGGTCACATCAGGGAATTCCTTCTGTCTCAGAGGTATGGTTAATGCAGTAGTGTTTAATGGATTTATAGATTTATGTCCAAGATTTAATGGAGAGACTGTGGAAACAGAATTCTGTTGTTTGAGGCAGTTAAGATGCTGGGAACTGCTTGTATCCAGTGATAGTTACTAGTTAACAAGAAATCATTAACTGACTTAAAGTTTTTTGGCTGAAAAGAAAGGCTGGAAAGCCAAGGACTTGTTAAAAAAGAAGATGAATTAAGAGAATCTTGTAGAAGGTCTCCAAATGATAAATGATATGGAGAAAGAAGAGGGGTTCCATTATTACTTTCCACAGAAGGCTCAAGGGGAGCACCCACCCGTGCACATTTAAATCAAGTGAATATATTTTTAAACAAGTATTAAATTGTAAAACTCATTATAACTAGATATTGCAGAAGATGAACGATAAAAATAGATTTGAGGTAAAAAACCCAACCCAAACCAAATTAGTGGAACAAAGGTCCCCTGAAGGCTACCAATGGCCAGCTGGGCAACACAGCCAGGGAACAGTGGGTTTTCCTTGACCCTTGCCATTCTTTTTTTTCCTCAGCCATGGTTACTGGAAGGAGCAGGACACTGGGCTAACTGGACACGTAGCTAACCAGATCCAGCTGGTTTTCTGTTTGGAAACGCTGCAAAGGCAGTGGTGTCAGGGCCCCCAGTCTGGGACATCTCTTTGGGCTCCCTGCCAGCAGGTAACGAGGGGCTCCTCCCAGTGAGCACTGGGCTCATCCAGCCCCTCAGCAAAGGGGGAAGGATGGGCTCAGAGGTGCATTAGCTGCTGGTTTTGCAAGCCAGGAAAGCAAATCAGGTGTGCCCTGTGATTAGTCAGTGCTTCAAAGGCCAGCCCTCCTAACCAGAGGGGTAGCAGCTCTGCTTTCAGCTGCTTCTCAGCTTGCTCTGTGCAAAATCATCTGCAGAGAAAAGATTGTACTTGTTATTCTTCCATTCTTAGCCCAGGAATGGGGGTGTTGGCTGTGGAGATGTTTTCTGGTGGTTTTCATCTCTTTGTGATACCTTGTTTGTGCTGTTAAAATGCCCTTTATGGAAGGACTACTAGAGAAGTTTTTATGTCTTGTCTCTATCTTCAAATGAAAATCCGTCTGTTTAAATACAGGTTTGGTTTTAAAACCATTTAAATCAGAGTGGTAGTTTCATAGAATGTTATTACAGACCAAAGCCAACTTTATTCCTGTAGGTGAAGGGTATTCCTGAAATGGTGCATTAAACTCATCTAACAAAACCAGTTTTATTAAATCAATACAAACATTTTGCTGTTGTTCTGGTTTGGTCTCAGTTTGCTCTCTGACAGGGTTCACCTCTACTGTGGAATTACTGGTGATATGAATTTGCTCTAGGTAAGGAAAAAAATACATCTAATATGAAAGAAAGTGGGACTTATTTGATATTCTGAGCCAGTGGTGCAGATGGATAGAGCAGACACCCTGTGCTAGTCATGTCTTTTCAGAATACAGCTCCGTCAAAATGAAAGCTTTAGCAATGCAAAGTGGAAACTCCTGAGCAGAAACATTAATATTACTTTGCATTTTACAAACTGCCTCTTCTGGAAAGTCAGTGGAGTGAAAAAGAGTCTTATGGTTGGTGTAACTGATAATTTGTTGAGCGAAGCACAGTCATGGAGGGCTGCTGTACTGTCAAATAAGATGAAATTAATAGTTTGACAAGAATAGCTTGGAGGAGGAGTGATGGCAGCAAGACAGAAAATAGGAAATAAGAACCAAGCTGTTCAGGAAACTGAGAACAAGGGAAAAAACTTTATAAAAGCGGGAGCTGGAGGGCAGAGGCGTGAAAAGGAAAACTTGAGCTTCAAATTTTGCAGCGGTTGCAGTGCAACAGGGTGGCATTCAGGGAGGTTACAGTAGCCAAAGAAGACTTACCTAAGGCATGGAATGGTATTTCTGAATGCTAGGAATGAATCTGTATAAATAAATAAGCTAAAATGTTCCCTGTGGGCTAGAGCTGTGCCCTCTCGTAAGAAAGGCTGAATTCTTGTGGGTTTACTTGTTAAAATTGCAGGGCTCTGTAATTACAGCCTCTTTCTGAAGGGTTTGTGTCATTACATTGGTTAGAGGGGTAGGCATTATCTCGGGCCATTCTTCCCCTTTTAGACTGGAAGAAATGCATAATTGGAGGCTGGAGCCAGGACTTTTTATTCCCCAAAGTCGCCTGCATCCCCAAAATTCATGGTTAGTGAGTCAGTCCTGCTCTTATGCCAGCAGATGGTGCAGACTATTCAGGGACGGAGGCTCCCAGAAGCATTCTGCTCCTTCCTTTGAGGGAAGGCAGCCTTCCCAAGAGAGGAAAACACTGCCAGAAGGATGGCCCTTGGGCTCTCTAAATGCTGCTCTGCAGGAACAGAGCACCATCCTTTCCACCCAGCAGCTGAGGGGGTTTGGAAGCAGAAATTACTGTGGACAGGAGTTGTTTTGTACAGAAGTACCGCTGAGTTAGGCCCATAATTTTTAAGTGATAGGATGGCTTGGTTGGGTGGAGGAACCCCAAAATTTGTTGATAGAATCATAAAATGGTTTAGTTTGGAAGGAATCTTAAAGATCACCTTGTTTCAGCCCCCCCTGCTATGGGGAGGGACACCTTCCATTATCCCAGGTTGCTCCAAGCCTCGTCCAAGCTGTCCTTGGACATTTCCAGGGATGGGGCAGCTTCTCTGGACAATCTGCCAGGGCCTCATGGGCATTTAGGGCACTGCTGCACTGCAACAAGGACCCACCTCAGGGGGTGTGATGGGCTCTGCCCACCTCAGACCAAAGGGGAGCTACAACAGGACATTGTCTTTTGCCAAAACAAAAGCAGTGACATTCAGCTACAGGTGTCAAAATCTTTCCTCCTTTCCCTGGAAGCTGTCCCAGCCATCCACAGCATGGATACTGTGGAGCCAGGAGTACCCCAGTGAAGAACAAATCAGAGGTAACAGATGCCAGATCAGCACCTTTGACCCTCTGAGCAGATCCCAGCAGTTGTCACGTTTTACCCGAGAGAAAGGTTAAGGGCTGTTACATCTTTGCTTATCCCTGCACTGCTGCTCACAGGCCAAACACCCTCCTGACCCTGTGCCACTGAGCTCATGCCCTAATTCAGGGAATTCTGCCATCTCACAAAGCCAGCTCTGACCCAGAGAGCATCCATCCCCTAAACACTTGCCAGGGGAGATGCCCAAAACTTGTTGGACTTGGCCCTTGGAGAGTCTTTACAGATTTGCCATTTCACCTCCCAGCCCCTGCTGTTCCCTGTGACAAGGTGTGACAAAAAACAGATCCTTTGCCACAACCCCTCCCTTCTTTTCTTCTGTCATGCCCAGACTTTTTTCCTCCCAATCTTTGCAATTACTAAACTTCTGTCCCTTTTCCCTTTGTCTGTTGGGTCCTTCAATGCAACACCTTCAGCAAATATATTCTGCTTTATTCTTTATTATTCTGCCAACATAAAAATTACTAAAAAACACTTTATAAAATATGCCTTGCAAAATCTAACATTACCCAGCCTCTAGAAGAAGGGCTGGAGAGAAGGATCCAAAGGGAGGGGTTTCCTACAGCAGAGCCTCCTACATCAGATCCAAATAGCCAAGGAGTGGGAAAAGGGAATCTTTGAAAAGAACCCATGCCTGGAAGTGGCTGTGACTCATCCTAGAGAAGACAACTGGTTTCTAGTCCAGTTGCTCTGGAGGTCGTTGTCTAGGTGGGCGCAGATGGTTTTCAGAGGAACACGGAGGGATTCGTGTTCCCAGGAACTGCGGAAGGAAGAGCCACATTAATACAGCCCTGGCTGATGTCCAAGCTGCCAGATGCTAATGATGATTCCAGGCTACAGGGGACTCTAATAAGATCTTAATGAAGACTCTAATAGCAGTCTGGGGACAAAAAAGTCTCCCGTCCATGACTGAGAGCCCTGGAAGGGAAATCCAGGCAGAACAAGCTTTTCAGGTTCAACAGAGGGGAGCCTCAACCTGGAGAAGCTCATCAGGGCTGGAATGGGCTATCCCAGGACTGGTCTCTAGGGATCTGGAAAAGAAAACAGCAAGGAATTGCCCCCTGTGGCCTCAGAGGGGCAGGAGGCCTCTCCCAGCTGGTCCAGAGGGTCAGGCAGGAGTCCCAGAACACTCAGCTCTGCCCTCGGCTATTTGGGCACGCGGTGCTTGTTGGCCTCTGTGGCTTCACGTGAGTCCTGTGGCTCTCGGATCTGGGGAGCAGCATCTGGGTTGGGGTTCTGGACACTGCCAATAAAAAGTGGGATCCCTGTTTCATCCTCGAAGATGATGAAGAGGAAGGGCCTGTCGATGCTGAAGGCAGAGACTGAGCGTGACAGCACGACACTGGTGGCAGCAGATGCTTCCACCCCATCTTCTTTAAGCTCCAGGGTGGCCTGGTGCTGTACACTGGACACAAAGAGAGGCTTCTCTGTGATCTTCTGGAGATTTGGGCTCGTGAACAGCTCCTGGAGGCCTGCAGAGAAACGAGACCAAGTTGGTGCCATGAGTTATGAGTTTTCTCAAAGCTGTCTGAAGAAAGCAATTCCCTGATCTGTTGCTCCATGTGCTGCCCACCATGAAGGACTGGAGAACTGACAGGGAAGAGAAACAAAAATTCCACCTCTTTAAGAACAGTAGTGTAAGAACTTGAAGTCATCCTTAAAAAGCAGCAGCAAGTCTGAAGACTCTTTCTAGCTAGGCTGGAAACACTTCAACAGAAATTATTTTTTAAAGCAATTCTTTGCAAAACAAAGTGAACTCTTAAATTATTCTCATCTGGAAAGGCAGAACCCAATGTTTTATTTCAGCTCCAGGTTTTGTGATCTGCATTTTCTCTGTTGGCAATTTCCATGTCCTGGACACAATTAAATGACAAAGAGACTGAGATTGATGCACAGGGGAAGTTGGTCTTGGCTACAATAGGAAGATCTCGTAAAGACTGTGAGAAGCTGTGAATTCTCTGTAGTATCATCTAGTTGGAGCAAAACATTTGGTGCCAGGCAAGCAAGGAGTAAGGAGGAGGAGAGGAAGAAGAGCTGAGAGAGTTTGGAGTTCTGGAGCAAGCTGTGAGGCACAGCTTTAGAAACAAGGGTGGCAGCTTTTGGTGTCAGCGAACAGATTGATCAGCTCCTCTTGTTCTGTGCAAACCCTGCCAGAGGCCTTACCCATTTGGCTGAGAACCTGGTTGAGTTCCAGCTGGTAGTCCAACTTTATTTTGGGGATCTTCACTGTGGTGGGCACCTCTCTGGGGAAAAGCCTGCACAGTTGTTTGTAAGGGAAGTTCTCCAGCACGTGAGAGGTGTTCCGGGTGTTGTGGTTTGGTACAATGACCACAAAACTCACATTACTCTTAAAGGGAAACTTGGCCACCTGGAAATAAAACCAACCAGAGAAGAATTCAGGGAAAAGGAAGGGAAGTCTACAAAGTGATGCTTTTAATTTAGTATTTTTCTAATTGGTCTACAGGGCCATTCTTGCTCCCAGATGAAAACAGCCTGGTGAGAAGGAGGGGTCTGATTTCTCCAGAGGAGAATTTAGCTTTAGATTTTAGTATTAGCCACTGGCTGGTAAAGTTGAGCACATGGCAGAGTGAAAGCTGGATTCTGAAAAATTTTCTGGATTCTGAAAAACTCCAACAGCACATTGTCTGAGGGAATTTCTTTCCATATTTCCTCATTTATCTTTAACTCAGAGCTTTAAAATTCTATTAATTCCCAGTTAGTCGGAATATCTCTTTTTGGTTTTTCCTAGAGATTAAAAGTGAAGTTTCAACATTCTTGCTGGAAGCAAGGACAAAGAATGATTATTAAATTTTTGTGTGCTATGCCTGTTAAAAAAAAACATTTGGTTTTTTGAAGGGAATGCTTGCAGTTAGTAAAATACCAGAGCAAGAGGAAATTCCAGTGAAAATTTGCTGTACTCCTGAGAGATCTCTACCTGAATATCCTGGGACTCCAGAGTAAACCAGCTCAGGGGGTACTGGTGGGCTTTCATCATCTCAACTGGGACCACAAACTCATTGTCAAGGTGGAACACATCTGGCCCAGTGAAGCTTGCATTAAACTTATTCCTCCAAAACCCTGTAAAAATAAAAGTTTTGAAAGTGTTGAAGGTAAATTTGAGTAGAAAACCAGAAACTGCTGAGCTGACACTCCTCCTATCTTGAGTTCTCTAACAAGGCCAATAGTGACCAGGGAAATGAAAATACAGCAAAGAGAAGTCAGTACCAAGGCTGGAAGAGCCCTAACAGCAGGAAAATCTTATCATCCCGAGAGAAACTATGGGATAACAAAAAAGAACATGGATTAATCCTCATGCCTCAGCGTGGGAGACTACTGAAGGCTATGGAGATAAAAGAAACTATGTTTGTGCTTTGAAAAATGGGGAGTATTGCCTCTGTGCTGCAGAGAGGGAAACACTACTCCAAGACCAAGGTAAAACGTTTGTAGATTTACACTGGAAGTGTTTGGTCTGTGCACAGCCCTCAGGGAATTAAAAAAGGAAGATGTGGCCGACCACTGTGCTGTAGTCAGAGAGAAATCCACAGAAGCTGCCTCTGAGCTCTGTGGTGGGTGTGCAGTGAGCTGCAAACGACCTGGTTCATCATTTAGGTTAGAAAAGACCTTTAAGATCACTGAGTAGATGAGCAGGGATGTGCCACTGCCTGGGATCCTGAACCAGGAGGCAAAGACACTGCAGGTCCCACCTGCTGTGTCCTGGCTCTGCTGTCAAGTAACATTTTTAGCACATGTGAAGCAGTTGGGAATTATTACTGTAAAGAAATCTAAGCAAGAGGAACAGCAGATGCACAAGAACAAGCAGATTGCCTAGCAGGAAGCGAGGAGAGGAGAGGAGAGGCTGTTCAGCTACGGGGCTTGCAGAAAACTGGAGTTCTAGCTATTTCCTCTTGAAAAAATAAGGAAGGCCTGTGGAGCTCACCGTGGAAATAGATGGCATTGAGCAGGAGCATCACTGTGTCTTGAGGGAGCTGCTGGAGGAAGGAGGGAATTTGCCCATGAGTGACATCCTTTACCCAGTTGTTTATGGCCATGAGGTCGTCCTGACTGATCCCAGAAAGGGTCTTGGGCTTTGCTCCATAGAATTTCTCTGAATCCTCCAGGAACTTATCTTTCACCTCAAACCCTGGCAAAGGGGAGGAATGATGGAAAAGGTTTGCTCAGTGTCATATGACACTCCCCAAGAGGAAGAAATAGGGGAAATTGATGTCTCCAGGGTGCTTCCATCCCTCTCTGTGACTGGGAGGTTTGTCCTACACCAGTCCAGCCCCCCCGGGCCACCTCTCACCTTTCTGCAGGTACAGACGTGAGCCAAGGCTGAGGGTGGACTCTGTGAGCCTCCTGCAAAGGGTGCCCAGCATGTGGTGGAGGCAGGGCACTGACTCCAGGTGCATCACCTCCAGCAAATGCTTCTCTGTCTGATTTGCTGCTCCTAAAAATCAAATTCCTGTTAGGTGTCATGCCCACGGAGTGGAAAACAGGGATGTTACTCTGGCTGCCTCTTGTTAGAAACACGCTGTGCCTCACAAAAGAGGCTGGAGAAATCTGAGAGTCGGAGCCTCAGAGGGCAGCTTCAATTGTAATCATGCCTAATTAAAGCTGCAGGAGCAAGGATAAGTGGAAGGGACTGTATTTCATTTGCATCTGGTTGCTCATGCCTCTGGGAAAGGAGATGGGGAAGGGCAGGGAATGGTGGTTTTGCCACTAAGAATTACCCAGAGCCAGGTGAGACAAGGCGAGGGCGATGCTGAGGGGGGACAGGATCACGTTGGTTCTGTTGGACTCCAGCTGCACCTCTCTCAGGAGATCAATGCTGAATCTCATCAAGCCATCTGCCAGCCTCTGGCTCTTCTTCCAAGTCATCTCACAGCTTTTATCTCCAGCCTCTCCTTCCTCTTCAGAAGAGGCGTTTTCCCCAGGTGAGTTCTTCCCAGGACAGCCCCCAGCCCCAGCTACAGCTTCATCTTCTGAGTTCCAGTCATCCCTCGTGTCTGACAGGGTGGTGGGGAATGCTGACATGGGTCCATCCTTCTCCTGGAAGCTGTCATAACTAAATTCTACCATCTTTCCCTCTGGCAGGGCTGGGATGGCTCCAGGCAAATCCGACTGTGCAATTCCAGCAATTTTCAAGTCCTGGGGAGAAACAAGGATAGCACTGGGAAAGCAAGAGCACAGTGACACCCTCGTGGGCTTTCACTGCACACCTAAATGGGCTCAGAAAACTGGGCAGAGCTGGACTGCTCTGCTCTGGTGGTGGTTTTGCTTCAGTTTCCCTTTAACCCTGAGGAGAATGGTTTGGAAAAGAGGTCTTGTATCTTGTGAAAATGGAGCCAGTGAGGGTCTGGCAGTGGTTCTTCCTCTACTTGCTCTCAGGAAAGCTTGAGGGCAAGACTCACCACCAGCTCAGCACATGTCCTGTGCCTTCAGCATTTACAGCTCCATCATCTTCAGCCTTGATTTCATCTCCTCCCCTCACACATTTCAGCAGTGCCCACCTGCCTCACACTGGTCACCCCTTCTGCTGCTGTCACAGTCCTGATCCAGTTTGGCTCAATTCCTCCTCTAGGCATCTGTGTTTTCTTGACCTGTGTGTTCTATTCCATCCTTCTTCTCTCTACATTTCCTCATTTTCCACTCTTCTAAGCTTTAGCCTTTAGTACTGCCTCACATTTGCATGATCTGAAACATCTCAGGCTCAGTGGGTTGGATCTTTCTCCCTGTCATCCTCACAGCTGGTGGTTTCCCTCACCTTTCCTTATCAATCAGAAGTTAAATCACCCACCTGCCAGCCCTGTACGCACCATACTGATGTTAACTCCATGCTCTGCTCAATTTTTTAGGGTGGAGCTTCCAACCTGAAGGAGCACAGCATTGGCAGCAGCTGGGAGTAAAGCCTGCAGAAAGATGGACTTTCTCCTGGCACTGGCACTGCCTGGGCTCATCCCTTCTCAGGAAAAACTGCAAATCCCACAGCACAACTTCAGCCCCTGGGGTAGAACCTGTCAGTGCTTACCCTCAGCTTCCCATCTTTGTCCAGGAAGAGACGCTGCTGGTCAGTGGCATGTGCCAGCTGTGGGGGAAAAAAATCAACAAACAAAAAAAGTCAGGTCCCTCTGAATTTCCAGAGTGTGTCTTCCCTGCTCCCACTGCAATCCTGGCTGTAGCAGTCCCCACAAGGCACCAGCATGGGCAGGATTTTGGGATGCAGACCAAGGGGTGGCAGGGTCTGAGGTGGAAGTGAGGAGCAGCTGGGAGACACTGCAAACACTGGATTTGTTTAGAAAGGGATCAGGCCAGTCTGGCACAAAATAATGGATCCTTTTGAGAGTGAGCAGTGGGGTTTTGCAATCTCAGTTCTGACAGGGATCCAGATTTAAAAGTGAGGGGGGAGGAAAAACCTGCTTTTCTAAAAGTTCCTGTTAACTCCTGAAGGTCATGGTCACCAAATACAGTTGAGGTCAAGTTCCAAAAGAAAAATTTCTACAGAAATATGAATAATAAGAACATCCACAACTATTTTAGCTGGGTAAAACATTAGAAACCTTGCTGGTGAACCCCCCAGCAGTATCCTCCACCAATCTGCCTTCCAGGGCTTTTCTGGGTGGTATTTGCCCATGGTCTGGCTCAGGGAGCCACCACACTTCCCTTGCTCTTTGCTGGAGTAGCAACTTACCCTTGGGAGGCTGTGCAGAGCAGCCAGGCAGAGCAGCCCCCAGAGGAACCCCATTTTCCTGGAACACAAGGACCAGCCGAGAGAGGAGTTATTTCCAGCTGCGAGCTCAGCCTGTTCAGGTCTACAGGGAGAAAATTATCAACCTGGCCAAACAGGTTGGCACAGGAGCTCGTGGAAAGCAAAAGGGAGATGAACAATGCTGCAGAGAAACAACACAGGGCTCCTGGGTCTGGTGCCAAGGCAGGGAAAGCAGAGAGGAGCAGGGGCCCACAGCAGAGCTGCAGCCACAGCCAGGCTGTGCTTGGATCCTGCCTCTCTGACCCTGCTGCCCTGGTTTCTCTGGATTGCAAATGGTATTTCCCTAATCAGTGCTGCACACACTGTGCCTCTGGAAGGAGACGAGCCTTTCTGCTCCTTTCCCATGGAAACCAGCAGGATACAGGCACAGCATCCTCAGCTGTGCCCCAGGCTCTTGGGAGAAGGGCTACTGACCTGCAGGTGCTCAGCAAGCGCTGCCTGGGAGGGAATTTGCAGGTACCAAGTGCAATACCAGAGCAGTTTCCCGGCATTATGTCCTGGAAGGGGGAGGAGTCCCCTTCCCAGCACTCATCTTCCCCCTTTGCTGGCAAACCCAGCCTCTCTCCCCTCTGTGCTCCACTTCCAGTGTGGGACAGGGCTTCCAGGGTCACGGACAAAACCCCACCCCTTCCCTGGCCAACGATTCACCCAGCCACTTTTCCCTTTCAGACAGAAATAAAATACCTTCTCCTTCTCAGGAAACCTCCAAGCCCTGCCCCCTGCATGGCGTCCACATTTAATTCCTGGGGCTGCTTTCCACTCTCCAAGCAGCCCTTACTTCTCCCAGAACTGCTGGGCTGAGATCCCACTGGCAGAAGATAACTTGAGACCAGCTCACTCCTCCCCTTCCTTCACCCCAAATCCTGCAGTCACATACAACCCCCAATACCCCTTTTCCTCCCTGGTAGTGCCCATCCTTTAACCCTCTGCCCCCTTTACTCCCAGAGGGCCATTGCAGGAGCCCTCATTTCTGTCAAATCCTTTGCTTTGTGCCTTACCTGAGGTTGTTCATGTCCACGTTGGAGCTGGCACCTGCTTCAGCCTGTCCAGCAGCTCTGCCTGGGGCACACACAGCTCTAGTCCAGCCCCCCCTCCCAGCAGCGACCTTCAGCACCACCCCCTGTTTGGGAATTTGGCAGGCAAATATTGACCTACAGCATCCGGTTAAACATTTGTTTGGGGGAGAAGAGTGAATCTGTGGTGCATTTGGAGATGGGGACACACTTTTTGGGCTGCTCTATCTTCAAGACAACCTTAACACCGAGTTTACCAGATCCCAAAACTCCCACAGCAGAAGTAATTTACAAGTGGCTCCACTCTGCATACACTCCCCGTGCTAGGAATATGTGCTTTTATTCATAAACTTCAGTGAAAATGCAGTGTTCAGTGTTTATTGCCACAGGGCTGTCTGGTTTGGGAATTTTCTTTGCTGAAACCCCCAGCTCTTCCCTCCTGGAGTCCCAGCTGCTGCACCCAGTGTGAGGCACTGGTTTAACAGGGCAGGTGCCCAGGGTGCTGTGGCTGCACACAGCAGGCTCTGATGGCCAGGCTGGCTGAGCCAAGAGCAGCTGCTCCCTCCCCTGGAGCACAGCACGCTCCAGAGCTCTCCCAGGGCAGCTGGTCCCTGTGCCCAGGGCATGCACACACTGCTGGGGCACGGAGGAAAAGTCCTGGGGATGGGCAGAACTCCAGCAGAGCTGCCCTGGGTGGATTTGTGCTGTACCAGAAGTGGTGGTGATCCTTCCTGCCTCTGCCTGTGTCCTCGGGGGGAGAGGAGTCACTGAGGCCAGCAGGGAGCACCAACAGCATCTTCCACTCCATTCCTTGCAGCAACTCTTGGTTCCCAAGCTCACCCAGACAGTGGGTGACAGATCTGAGCTCTCCAACCACATTTGGGAGCTACTTCCCCTTGGAAAGCAAATCATGTGCAGCAGAGTGCTGTCCTACATCCAGGGCTCCCCCAGAACACTTGAGGAGCCTGAAGGACGAGGTGTCACTTGGGCTGAGCAGCAGGAGAGCTGCAGCCAGCACACCCAGCCCCTCCAGCACAGAGCTTACACACACACACAGAGCTCTGCAGTTCTTTCAAAGAGTATATTAGAAGTAAATATTTACATCTATTGCAAATGCTTAATAGGCAACACGGGACTAAGAGCTCCCCTTGGGTAGGGAAGGGCAGCACTGGCCAGCCACTCACCTCCCCAGCTCCCTGCAGGTGGCAGCTGCATGGAAGCCCTTTCCCCTCCCAGGACAACCCACAGCAGGCTCCTCCTCTGCCCAAGAGCTTCCCACTCCCCTGATACTGGCTCTGACTAGGCTGAAGGATGGATGGGAAAAGGGCTGACACAGAAGGGAGGAAACTGCTCCTACTCGTGGGGCAAAGAGCACCCTCTGTGCCTTTGGGGTGGGAACAGACAGTGCTGTCCCAAAGGAAAGGTCAAAGAGAGGCCATGCTGGGTTCTTGCCTCCTGCCTCTCACCCTACAAGGGCAGGAGGGCACAAAACTGAGCACCTTTTTGCTGTCCTGTCTTCCCCAGGAGCCTGACCAGCACAGAGGAGAGGATTAGGATTTACTGAGGATCAATGCCAGTGCATAGCACACATGGCATTCCTCACCCCTTACATCATCATGGGATGCTGGGGCAGGAACCAACAACAGCCCTACCCCACTGCTCCAGAAGCCAAAATCCCCATGGAAGCATCTAGTTCTGGCCTCCTTAGAGAGTCACATTCCCACCCCACCTGCCCCTCTGCAGCAGCCCACTCTGACAGGAACTGGCAGGGCAGATGGGGTTTGTGCCTTGGCTGGCTTCCATTCCAGTCCTTGCCCTGGAGCCAGCATGGCAGCAGAAGGGCTCTGGTGAGCCTCTCCTCCTCCCATGCAGGCTCTAACTCAGCTGCCAGAACCTGAAGTTCACAGAGCACCAGCCATGGGAGGAGGAGATGCAGCTCCAAAGGCAGCAGTTGCCAGCCCCAGCTTCTGCCATCCCAGTGGGGCTGTTCAGTGGTTCAGCAGAGGAAGGGGAAGGGAAGTGCAGGTGGCAGTAGCTAAACTGTTGTGTTTTGTCAAGGGGCACCTCTCACCCCCTAACTGAAGGGGGGAGGGTACCTGTGGTCCCTATTACAGTGGAGGGCAGCTCACAGTCCCCTGGGGATCAGGCACACACGGTAAGGAAAGCTCCAGGCCTCTCTGCAGGGGTGACAGTGACCTACAACGCCCAATATCTCTCCCAGCAGCAGCGGAGGTTTCTCAGTTATGGCTTTTTTTTTTTTTTCTTTTTCAAGATACAGAAAGAGCTTAGAGACGTAACAAGTACACCTCCCTCTGCATCCTCTGCTCAGAAACATCTGACTCTGCCTCCTCCAAAAGCCATGCTGCTGGCTTCCAGCTCCAGGGACAGCCACAGGCTGCCAGGCCGGGGTCGCTACGCCAGGAGCCGGATGATGCCGTTGTCCGAGCCCAGCAGGAGGTGGCACTTTGTGGGCAGCACTGCCAGGCTGGTCAATGTACCCCGAAAGTTCTCTGAGCTCAGCTTGGTCGTGCTGGTGGGCAGGGCTGAGGACTCCAGCATGGAGTAGACCCCGATCTTGTTGGCCACAGTGCCAGTGACCACTTCGTTACCGTAGAGGTCGAACGCGTGGATGGGCTCGGAGGCAGATTTGTAGTGGTGCAAAGGTTTCTGCTCCAGCTCCTTCCAGACAGTCAGGGAATGATCTGAAGAGGAGCTGATCAGCACGTTGCCCTCTGCAGCCTGCAGGAGAGGAAAGGCCAGTGAACAGACATTTCTGTAAAAACTCACAATCTGGTGCTGCAAATGAGAGCAGCAGGTGGCTGCCAGTGATGCAATGGTCACAGAGCAATCCCTCAGGACAGTCAGAGCCATTTCCAAGCAGCTGATGGTACTGAGCAAGGCCTGGGGTGGACACTGCAAGGTAAAGGATGCTCTGGTAGCTGGCAATCTCCTCCAAGAGATGGAGTGGGCATCTTCTCAAAAACACCCTGACACCCAACACAACTCATACATCATCTGTTACCACTGCAGTGTGTACAGGGATTACTATGCAGTCTCCCTCTCCACTTAATCACCCGCTAAACTATTTTCCTTCTCAGGAGAAGGAACTGGGAGGTTTTCTCACAGTTGAATATGCTGCTGAGGGTAGGAGAAGCCTGGAGCTGCTTATTAGCAGAGCTAGTGAGAGGGTAAACAACCCACACTGCTGAACTTTGTTTAACCCACACTTGGGTCGAGGACACTGGAGACCCAGCACTGCTCCCTGGGGTGGGTAAATATGGACAAGAGTTACTCATTAGAGCAACACTCTCCCAGGGAAGCCCAGAGCCCCGTGGAGAAAGAACACATTTGCTCCTTCACAGGAGCCACGACTCCTCCCTGCCCCTGCTGCAACGCAGGAGGTCTGAACTCTGGCAGCCTGAGCTGGACCAAGAACAGCTGGCAGCAGCACTAACCATGGGGCAGGAGAGCTTGGGCAGCCGCTTAGGGATGGAGCACACAAGCCCTGCAAGGGATGGAGCACACAAGTTCTGAAGGAAGGACGCTCCACACAGCCTCAGAGCATCAATGAGGCCCCACCATGATCCCAGCTGAGCCTCTCACCTTGATCTGCAGGATGTCTCCCTCGTGGGCAGGCCAGCCCCGCATGATGAGCCCTGTCCTGGTGTCCAGCAGCACGATGAAGCCGGAGGAGAAGCCGGCCATGACGCTGCGGCCGCTCGGGCTCACGGCCAGGCAGCGGATGAGCCCCGCGCTCACGCCGCTGGCCAGGCGGAACTCGTGCTGCAACACAGACAGTCCAGCTGGGGGGTGAAGCTCAGGGGAGCTGGCATTTAAGGGACAAGCTGGTTTCCATGGAGCCATCACAGCTGGCTTTGGGATCTGGGATTTGGCCCAGCTGTGATCCCATCGTTAAGCACAGGGCTGGAGGAAGATGACTCACAGCATCACATCCCTACCTGTAGTCCTGGCTTCCTGTGGTCGATGAACCTCAGCACAGAGTCTGCACTGGCCACAGAGATGCTGTGGTAGGGAGGTGGCATGGTGGTCACAGCTGTGATGGGGACTTTGCTGTCTAACTCATCAAAGGTCCGCAGAAGCTTGCCTGTGAAAAGATGACAGATATTACGGCAGGACAAGTCACAAAGCAAATCTCCAGCTCTGTGCTGGGTTTTAACAAGAGCCATCCAAACTCAGCACAGCCCCTGCCTGTAAGGGCTGGACCAGTTCACTCCAGTTCCTCACCCTTTCCCTCCTTACCAGTGAACTGGTCCCAGATGTGCACGGTGCCATCACAGCTCACCACGTGCTGCGGTGCCTCCAGCTGGCTCACGTAGAACACAGACTTCTTGTGCTCGGCGTAGGTGAAGCGCGGCGGCACCTCGCTGGTGCCATCCCCGTAGTTGTACAGCGGCCAAAGCCGCACCGTCTTGTCCTTGCTGCCACTCAGGAAGAAGTCCTCGCTGCCCAGGGGTGCCACGCACTTGATGGCCCCAGAATGCCCTGAGAAACTCTGCAGCTTGATCTGGTGGAAGTGGAAGCGAGGGTCGTGCTGGCTCACCCCGATCTCATACTGCCAGTAGGCTAGCCAGTTCCCACACAGCATGTGGGTGCTGCGGGGCAGGTCGTGCTTCAGGGCACTCTCCTCGCTGGATGAGCTGGGAGCGAATCCATCAGTGCCAGCACTGAGGTGGAGCAAGCCAAGACCCTCCCGCTGCGTGTCCACGGGCACCTGGATGCGGTTCCCCACCAGGACACTCCCAAAAGTGCCAGAGTGAGTGTCCTCCTGGGGGCTGGAGAAGGGCTCAGCCCCTCGAGGGTCTTGGTCTGAGCCCACCACACTCGGTGTTTGCTCCAGGCCAACGTCCTGCAGGTTCTGGGGGTTCACGTTCTCCAGGTGGAGGCTGGCCAGCTTCTCAACCAGAGAGTGGTTGGGCACAACCGTGCGGATAACGTCACCTGAGGAGACAGAGACAACGTGGCTGCAAGGGAAGCAATGTCTCCCCCATCATCATCATCCCCCTCCATACACAGGGATGTGGACACAGCATCCCCCAAGTCAGCTACATCTGCTCCCAGCCATGGGAAGTGAAGTCCAGAGGGTTCCCAACCCAAGAATCAGCCCAAGCTATGCTGTAGCAGCTGTGGGTTTCCCCCAGCAGCCCTGTGACTGCCCTGGAGTTCAGATCCAGCATGCATGCCCAGAGCACGGAGCTCCCTCACAGATCCCTGGAGCTGGTGGCCAAGGCATACCCAGCAAGCAGGAGAAGGGGATGTAGGTGATGTAGGCCATTTCAGGGTTGAACACCTTCTGTAACTCCACCAGCACGGATGGATCCAGGGCCAGCAGCTTCCCATCTGAAAGGGGCACCTCCATCACTGGCACCTCACAGCTGCTCAGTGACTCTGCTGTCAACCCCTGGACAAGAAAAACAAGATCAGATAAACCCCAAGATGAGATGCTCTTACCACACAAACACAGCCAGGTAGGCCCATCACATTCCTGCATCTGGGGAAGTGCAGGAGGACTTCTCCCACACCACTGACCTGGTCCTGCAGCTCCTGCAGCAGCGAGAATGCCCCAAAGAAGTTCCTCACTGTGTCACTCAGGTGCTGCTGCACCATCTCCTGCCCAATCCGCAGGCAGATCAAGGCAATGAGGCTGATTGTCTTCACACACAGGACAACACGGGCCTGGGCTCCACTGGGGAAACTGAAGAGGACATGCATGACCAGCCTGCCCTCCACATATCCCTATTTTCCATCCTCTGCCTCATGCCTCCTGCCTTTTGTGTGGATGCTTTCAGCAGTGTACCAATGCAAGGAGATGCACACCAGAGCAGAAACACCCCCTGCATGCCCTGGCAGCATCAAAGCCCCCACAGAACCATTCCCAAATCCCTGATTTTGTGCCAATCCCACAGCACTTACCCGACAGCTGGCGAAGTGAGGAAGCCCAGCACTGGGAGCAGCACCTCCTGGCTGATCTTGGGCAGGATGTCCATCAGTGTGGTGTCAGACAGACACACCACGATCTTCTGTGTCAGTGTCACAGCAGCCAGGAGCCCGGCCTCCTTCCGACTGTTCAGCCGGACACCGCCGGAGCCACCGCCGGGTGCGACCTGTGACAGGGACTCCTTCAGTGCCAGGGCCACCACCTCCCAGCAGGACACAGCAAAGGTGACCCCAGGGCCACCTGAGCTCAGCCTCGAACCCAGCACAGCACTGCTGGCCACAGCTCCTGGAAGAGGAACCTGAGCACTGAATCACAACAGAAAAATGTGTCCAAAGGGATGAGTCCAAAAACTGACAGGCGCCCATCAGCACAAGAGATGAGCCTGCAGAAAATGGGGAATGACACTCCTAAGTTCACAGATTTCCTCTGCAGAGTACAACATTCCCACAAACAGGAAGCTCAGGAGCAAGACCAACAACTCCACGCTGGCCCAAACCACCCTGGAGACCCCAGAACATCATTTACCCGCACAGAGAGAGGGGAAACTCTTACATATGCACAACTTAAAAGCAAAAATCAGTGTCTTCATCCCACAGTCTGCAGAGGAACAGTCCTTGCATGAAATATCCAAGCAAAAATTATGGGCAAACCCGCTGCTGACTTCTAGAAATGCAGCTGCTAATAATTTCATGAGGCAGAACTGCACATCCTTTTTCTGCTGACAATGTACTGCTGCTGTTATGGCAGTGCCAAAGAGTTAATAACATCAGCAGCAACACGAAAATATTTCTTTCTAGACTGTCCTATTTCCTAACTCCCAGACAAATCAAACACCCAAGAAAAGAGAGCCAGTAACAAAACCCACAGACAATTCCCAGTTCCTGCTATATTTCTTGTACACCTGCCATCTTCCAGCTCATCACAGAGGCTCTTCCTCTCACAAAATAGCCACCCTGCCAAATCCTGCAAGAAGGATTGACTTTATCCTATTTGTGACCCGCCAGTATCAGGTTGCCAAATGCTGTTTCACAGGGGTATTTAATCCCCTCTGTGCCCCCAAGCAATGAGCTTAGGAAAGCAAAGCACAACAGCTGGAGCTATGATTGCAACTGGGTGGAGAATGATTTTTGCTGAAAAATGGGATTTTTTCCCCTGAAAAGTCTCCCCTTCAACACTGGAAAAACTGACAATGCCTATTTGTTTTCTTTAAATGAACAGCTGTGGCCTCTTTTCCTCTATGTTTAAATTATCAGAAAGCTACTGAAGTTTTCCATTTAAACAAGAATCCATAACCAAAGTGTTTACAACCACTAAAGAGGGAACAATATGAAAAATAAGCCTGTTTAAAACATTCAAACCCTTTTTCTTTTTAATGAAAAATTAAGTTTTTCAACCAGCTGCATTATACATTTCCTTCTTGCTATGAACTTCAAGCTGAAAAGTTGGTGAGCCTTGCCAGTGCTTTTTATTCAGTCAAAAACCCGTTGGTCTCCCCCCAGTTCAGCCCTATCTCCCCACACAGACCTCTGTGAACACTCACTCCAGCAATCTCACAGCAGCACAAGCTGCTCCTCCTGCCTGTTATCACAATCCCACCCTTGTGCCAGCTCTGTTTGGGCACAGAAAAGCAGAATAAATGCTTTTTCTCCGCTTTCACAGGGTCTGACAGGGAAAGAGGTGTATGAACACAGCTGTGTGCTTTGCTGGGAGCAGTCTGGAGCTTGTGGCAGGAGGTGAAAGTGCCTCTCCTGCCCTTCTCAGCCAACACAGCCAGAGCTGCTCAGCCCATACTGGCCCAGACAGAGCCCAGCCAAGCTCAGTTTATACAAAGAAACTCCTGGTGAGGCTGGACTATTTTTTTTTACGTCTTTCCTTTGTGCCTGGACAGAGCTCTTACCCCAACAGAGAGGAGAAAAAGGCAATACTGACCAGGTAGCTGATGTAGGGCAGGTACTGGTAGGTGAGGACAGGCTCTCCATACAAATATGCCACGTGCACGAGGCAGGCCAGCACAGCCTTGGACACCTGATCTCCCAGCACCGGCCGCTTCTGGTAGATATTTCCTGTGCTCAGGGGACTGTTCTCATCGCTGCTCGGTACAAACTGCTGCCTGGTCGGGCCTGCCCAGAGAACAACACACCACGAGCTGAAGCAGCAGCCACACCCAAGCAGACAGACTGGGGGCACAGCCCACCCTGGACCCCGGGAGAGGCGTTATTACCGACGTAGCAGGACGTGAGCAGCCGCAGCAGGTTCCTGGCGATGAAGCGGGACGTGACGGTCGGGCCCAGCTTGGCTGAGAGCCACCTCACCATCTTACAGGCTGTGTCTGCAAAACAACAGCAGTCCCAAGGACAGCGCCCAGCACGGCACAGATTAGCTATCTAACAGTCTAGCAGTCCCTGCTGTCCCAACCCTGACTCTCAGAGCCACATGCAGTCCTGGTCTCTCAGCCTGGTTTCATCACTGTCCCCAAGCTGGGACCACAAACACCCCCAAATCTGGATCTGCTTCTCCCCAGGCTCTGCCCAACAGCCTGGACACTGACAGGGTCTTACCCAGCAGTATGGTCTGCTCTTTGTCATCAGGGTGATCCGGCAGCTCCTCTCCCTCCCCATCCTCTGGCTCGCTGCTGTCATCAGCCAGGGTGACATCCACAGAGGCCCCAGCAGCATCCACGACCACCGTCAGCTCTGCATCGACCACCGCGTCCTCGTGCTCCTCTTCCTCGTGCTCCTCTTCCTCCTCCTCTGACTCCTCGCTCTGCTTCAGGTCCTGGCTGCTGTCCATCGACTTCAAGCTGCTCTTGTCCTTCTGGGAGTCCCCATCTGCAGGTCTGTCCTCGCCCAAGGACACCTCGCTGGCGCTGCTCTTGTCACTCAGCCGGCCGAGGCTGAGCGATTCCTGCTCCTGGGGCTGCAGGGATTCCCCAACGTAGAGGCCACTCTGGAAGTCCTCACCCTCAGGCAGGTAGGCTTGGTCACGGAAGCTGACACCAGAGGTGTAGTCCAGCAGGTCAAGCGCAGCAGAGCTGTGCTCCACGTCCATCTTGATCTCCTCCCCAAACACACATGACACAGGGCTCTCCCCTCCGCTCTCATCGTCCTCAGCAGTGCCAAGGAAGGATTTGCTCTCCTCCCGCGAGCTCTCGATGCCCACGAGGATCTGCAGGATGTGGGGCAGCAGGTTCAGGAGGAAGGACTGCAGCCCCAGGCGCACGATCAGCTGGGCCACAAAGCAGTCTGTGTACAGGTAGAACCTGCCGTGGCGGGAGCAGGGCGTCTCGTAGGCTCCGATCAGGGGTTTCAGCAGGTATTTATTGGCATTCTTGGGCCCGAGGGATTTAGCTATGGGTTCAAAGAGGTACCAGGCTGCGTAGACAGCGGTGTTTTCCTCAGACATCAGAGATAATATGAAAGGCAGAAGAATCTCCAGGCCCTCAGGAGTGATTTCAGCAAGGATCCCCTCCAGCTGCTGCCACAGCTGGAAAACAAGCTCCCGGCCTTGCCCTTCATCCTCGATCTTCTTTGCCTGATAGGTGAAAATGAACTTGTGCAGAGCTGGGAAGTATGTGGGGAAGGGGACAATGGAGCTGAAGGGGCTGAGGAGCTGCGTGGGACAGGGTGGGGGAAGGCCCTGGGAGATGGGTTTGTACTCAAACAACTGCACTGTGCCCTTGCCCAGCCTGCTCTTCAGCAGCTTCTCCACGGGCACGCTCAGTTGCAGCAGGACATGCAGCACGTGCTGCAGCGGGGCCGGGATCTCCTTGGGATGGTAACGGCAGAGGTTCCTCACCATCAGGAACCGCTCCAACAGCGACGCGTCCGGCTTCGAGGGACGAAGCCTCGGTGCAAATATAATCTCAGCTACCAGGATGCCCAGAGCCTGCATGTCCCTCTGGAAGAGGTCTGAGAGACCCAAGGGTGGCTCTTCCCACGGCTGCTCCATCAGCTGCATCTCGCTGCTTAAGCCTTTAACCAAGAAATTGTCCAGTTTCTCCAGTTCCTCCAGGGCCTGGAGCGGGTTGAAGCCTTCAGGAAGCGTGATCTTCATGTCGAGCTGATCCACAGCCCCTGCCTTGCTCCGACGGAGTGGCCGGACCCCTGAGGATTTGCCCTCGGTGACATAAGCAGGGAGGGTGGAGGGCTGTGCTGGAGGCACAGTGGCACAGGGCTGGTCAGGGGCTCTCCCAGGAGCAGAAATGGAATCCAGGGCTTCTGTGCCTTGCTCCAAATCATCCTCACCAGCCATGGGTTTCTCCCCAGACAAGGTGATTTCACTGGGAGTAGCCTCCAGGACCAGCCCGTTGACTGCATCTGTCACCTGGCCTTGGATGTCCTCCAAAACCACGGTCTCCCGGATGTTCTGGAGCAGAGGCCGGGCAATGGCTGGAGCTTCAGCAGGAGTGTAGGCAGGTCCCACCATGCGCCTGGGATGGGGCTGGTCAAAGAGCTGCACGACCCCGTAGGTGGTCAGGTGCGTGTGGTTGTCAACCAAGTGGAGGCAGACGTTCTTCTCCTTGACTGCATCCTTCCCCAGCAGCTTGTAGCCAAACGTGAGGTCAATCCAGTGGTGCAGGTCCTGGGAGACCTCCCGGCTCTCCAGCAGCATGCGGTGAACTTCGATGAACTCCTCGTAGGAGCTGCACCACGACGGCACATCCAGGTCGGGCATGTCGGGGTGGATGGAGCGGAAGATGGAAGGGTCTGTGTAAAACTCTGGGATGCACTCGTCAGGTGTCCAGCTCTGCATGCGCTCCATGCTGGCTGGGTACTCGTTGGGCTCCCACTGGGACCTCACGTGGCAGCACAGCACTGCCTTGGGTGTCCTGCGGGCCGTGTACACGTAGTAGGTGATATCTGAGAGAACATCCGAGATGTGATGGGGGACGTGGAGCTGCTCCCCACTCGAGCCCCCCGCAACAAACGCCTGCTTGGTCATCTCGTAGGTGAAGTCCAGCTGCTTGTCCCCCTTGTTGAGACGGAACTTGGATTTCCTTAGGTCCCTGAACTTGCCGTTTTTGGTAGTGAAGTCCACCACCCACGGAAGAACCGGGTGGTAATTGGGGTCTCCCATTCTCCTCCCAGCCAGGCTGTTCAGACGCATAAGGTAGTCGAAGTTGCTGACCTGCCCGTGCACCCACTGCAACACCAGGTCTCGGAGGTCCTTCTGGCAGGCACTGCACGTCCCCTCCTGCCTTTGCACGCAGCTTTGCTTGCTCTCTCGTTCCAGATTCTCCTCCTCCTCCCCCGGTCCCTCGTACCCCCTGAAGTTCACACGCAGCCGGCTGCACAGCTTCTCATCCACAGCCACGTCCCGAAGGGAGAAATCTCCACAAGCCAGACCCGCCTGGTGACAAGCCTTCATGGCCTGCAGCACGTGGAAGAGGAGGAAGAGGATCTTGGCGTGGCTGTTGGTGAGCTTGGCCGGGCTGAAGGTCACGATGTCGTGCAGGCAGTACTGCACATAGGGGTAGACGATGTACAGCATGTCCGCCGACTCCAGCAGCGCCTCAGCCTGCAGCACGTTGGGGCACAAGGACACCCCTTTGGCCACGCTCTCCTTGGCGGGGGACGTGCCAGGCACGTTCCTGCCCACCTGGAGCACGGGGCAGCCGTAGGCTCTGTGCAGGGCAGCCCTCAGCGCGTCCAGCGCCGGCACCGTGGGCGGCGCGTCCGGGCGCCGGTAGGGCCGCACGTACATCCCGTGAGCCCGGCCCCACAGGTTGTGGTAGTTCTGGGTGGCCACGCTCTGCATGAAGCCGTGCAGGGTGTCCACGTTGCCACGCTGCTGCTCAGGAGGCTGCGCCCGCAGCAGCGGGTACCCCAGCCGGGCCTTCCTCAGCCCGTGGATCTCCACCCGTGTCCAGCCCGCCGGGAGTTTCTGCACCGAGTGCTGCAGGAAGGTCCTGAGCTCCACCTCGCTCAGCCCCTCGGGCCGCGGGCAGGCCGGCGGCAGCAGCCGGCGCTCCTTGAGGCTCTGCAGCCATTTGGCCGGCACGAAGGCGGTGACGTGGGTCCTCTCAGGGGCCAGCTGCCGGCGGTCGATGTTCAGGTCCTTCTCCACGCTCTGCAGGAAGCTTTCCATGCTGGATTCTGCTGGGAGAAAGGTGGCCCAGACGGGCTGTGAGGGAGCAGAGCACAGAACCACCCTGCCCGCCCCAGCGAGCGGCAAGTCTCACTTCCCCATCGGCACTCGGGTAAAAAAAAAAAAAGGTGGTGTGAGGAGCTTGGTCTGTGCGTGGGGGTTGAGATGGGACCAGCCCTGGCTGTGAGGGACAAGGTGGGACCTGTGCAGCCTGGCAGGGTGACATGGTGGGGCTCCCACAGCCACATGGTGGGGACACGATGGGGACTGGCACATCCAAGCGCTGGGGGAAGGGACATTACAGGACTTCTGCAGGCCCAGGGTTGCTGGGGGGACACACAATGGAACAGCCACAGCCGGGGAGCGGGACGTGATGGCACCTCTTCAGCGCCAGGCTTGAGGGACACAATGGGACATTGACAGCCCCAAGAAGTGAAAAGGACCAGGATGGGATGTGGGGGGGACATCTGCAGCCACAGGGCTGGCACTGGGGGCACAGCGGCAGCTCCGCAGCTGGAGGGGGTACACGAGGGCATCTGCAGCATAACCCCGGTGCTGGGGACACAACGGGACCTCTGCAGGGCCCGGAGAGCGGCCGCGGGGCGACCCAGGCGATGCTCCCAGCACCGAGCACGGACCCAGCCCGAGCACGGCCGCGGTCGGTCAGGCGGCCCCGGCCCGTCGGGGCCCTCGCTACCGGCGGGGGCACCGCAGAGCCGGGCTGAGCCCCGCGGCTCCGAGGAGCCCTCATCCCCCCCGTGGGGTCCCTCACCGCCCCGGCGGCCCCGCGTTACCTGGCGGCGGCGGCTCAGCCGCGGCGGGCGGCGGCGGGGGCGGCCCCGGCCATGTTGGTCAGGTGACGGCGGTCACATGCGGCCGCCGCGCCGCCATGTGCGCGGGGG
>NW_024527599.1:4807191-4866827 GCF_017590135.1 Pyrgilauda ruficollis
GCGCGCGCGGCCGGGGCGCGGGGCCGGGCATGGGCAGCGGCGGGGCGTGACGTCACCGTGACGTCAGAGGCGCCCCGGGCTGTCAGCTGGAGCCGGGCGAGCCGCGCTGACGAGGCAGCCGGTCTTAAAGGGGTCCTCACCCGCCGAGGGCGGACCCTACCGGCGGCAGGTGAGTGCCCGGGACAGCCGGCGTGGGGAAGCGGGGCCGCTCCAGCCCCGCCGCCCCGGGATCCTGCCGCCCTCTGCCCCGCGAGGCACCGCACGCTACGGGAGCTGCCCGGCCCCGGTGCCCGTGAGCCGAGCCGGGTCCTCCCGCCGCCGGCAGAGTGATGCCGGGGTTCCGGTACCGGCGATACCCACGGGACACACGGTCACGACAGCCACGGGCGGCCGGACCGCGCGCGGCCCCTTTAAGGGCACCGGGGGCTCCCGCCGGGCAGCGCCGCATGGCGCGGCGGCGCGTGGGAGTCACGTGGGTGGGACGTGGCGGCCGCTGATTGGCCCCCCTGCCCCGGCCCGCTGCAATCAGCTGTTACTGGGACGAAGGGCAGGAAACGGCCTTAAAGGGGCAGCGCAGCTCAGAGCCTCGCCCCGCGGGGCGGCAGCGGCAGCGCCGGGAGTGCCGGCGAGGCAGTGGGTGAGCGCTTCTGGTCGGGCCGGGCCGGGCCGCCGCTCCGCTGTGCTCTCGCCCGCCGGCACCCGCGGCCGGCGCGGCCCCTTTAAAGAAGTTGTCCAGTCATCGCGCGGCGCTGCCAAGTCATCGGGGTCAGCCGAGTTCTTGCGGCCACGCCCCCCGCGCCCGCCCATTGGTGCTCGCGGAGAGCGCTCACTTCTGATTGGTCGAGGACTTAGAGCAACTTCTCGGAATCGGGGCTGTGTCACCAGCCCCGGCACTGGGAGACGCCGCCCGAGGGCGGGCGGGGGCGGCCGGGCCGTGCCCGCGGCAGCGCCACGCCCCGTCCGGGGCCCGCGGAAGGGTCGAGCCCCTTCGGAGCCGCCCTGCCCCCGCCGCCCCTTCACCCGCTTGAAAATGCCAACTCACAGCACGCGGGGCACGCCGGGAGCGCCGCTCCGCACTACAATTCCCGGCGTGCCCCGCGACGGGGTGGCCCCGTCCGTTCCCAAGGCAACCGCCGCCCGGCCGGGAGGGAACCAAGCTCTCCCCCGGGGGATGGGCGGGGCAGAACGCCGGCCTCATCATCCCATTGGCTGAGCCGCGGGTAGCGCCGGGCCGCCATTGGCTGGAGCGGGTGGCAATCGCGGCGCGGGGGCGGGCGCGGCGCGCGCCGGCGGTACCGGCCGGCGATTGGTTCGGGGGCGTGGTTGGGGGGCGTGGCCGGGGGCGGCTGCGTCATGACTCCGCCAGCTGATCCGGGACGGAGCCGGCGCGCGGCGGGGGGAGGTGGCGGCACCGGCACCGGGCACGGCCGGGGCGGCACCGGCGGGGCGGCGGCGCCGGGCCAGGCAAGGCCACGCCAGGCTGAGTCCTGCCCGAGTCCTGCCTGCCCGAGCCGCGCAGGTGGGTCCGCCGGTACCGCGCTGGGTCGGGCGGTTCGGGTGGCGAAGCCCCGCGCGGCGCCCTCGGTGCTCCGGGGCTCGAGGGGCCGCACCGTGCCCCGTTAGGGAAGGTCACCTTTCCCCGGGGCAGGGCGGCCGTGGGGGGTGCGGCGCGGGGCGTCCTTCGCCGGGCTCCGCGGCGCCGCCTGGGCCGGGCGGCCTCGCCCCCGGTGTCGGTGGGGCGGGGAGCGGGGCCGGGGGGGCCTCCCCGCGACGGGCGGTGGCCGCCCCGGGGGTGACCTTCACTCCGGGACCGGACTGGGCAGACTTTGACCCGCGGCCGCTCCCCGCCGTGGGCACGGAGCGGAGCATCCCGGGCGGCGGAGCGCCGGGAGGGCGGCGGGGTGTCCCGGAGGGAGCGGCTTTGCCGTGGAGCGGCGTGGGGGGAGCTGCCTCCGTTAGGGGGGCGGGGGGAGTTGGTTTTACCGAGAGGAGAGACACTGGGGGAGGGGGGGTGACCCGGTTATACCGGGAGAGGGGCACTGCGTTCTTTACTAGCGGGGTGAGCTCCCACCGGGGCCCTTCCCAGAGCCGCTGGGCTCCGTCGGTGCTGGGAAGGGCTGGGTGGGAGCCCCGTTACCGACAGGGCCCCCCCTCGTCGGTCACCGGTGCCGGCGGGGCCCCCGGTGCCGGCGGGGCCGGTGGCTTCGGCGGCGGGTGCTGATTCACGGGCCGGCGGGGGTGGAGCAGGGCCGGGACCAGCTCGCTGGAATCCGGACCAGATGTACCCGGCACGCCAGGAATGCTCGGCATCCCCGCCGGGCCCCGCCGCCGCCGCTGCGCCGCGGCCACCGGCCCCGCACCGACAGCCCCGCCGCCCGCACCGGGCTCCGGCCTCGCCCGCTGCCCCCCGGGCCCGCGGCCAGCCCGCGGGGTGACGCCGGTGGGAGGATGCTGCGGTGGCCCCCGGGGGTTTCCCGTGGCCGTCTGTCCCCCACCGTGCCCGGTTTCCCGGGGGGTTCCCACACTCGGTCCCCAGCAGCCAAAGCGCCGCGTGCTGTAGCAAAGGGATTTTTCCGGGGTCACGGGGGAAGCAGCGGGGTCCAACACCAGCCCTGGGGTTGGCGTCCTCGCCCTCCAACAAAACGGCTCGGAAAGGGGCTGAGCTGCCCGAAATTCCCCCGCCTGACAAAGTGTCTCCCCCGTCAGGAGGCAGCTGGCTCCCGTCCAGGTGGGACCCTGCCAGCAGGGATGGATGCCCGAGGTGAGCCCTGGAGCGCCGTCACCCCCACCTGCAGCGGCCTCCCTGCTGCGGCCACCGGCCCTGCCCCAGCCGCTGGCTTTATCTCTTATTTTCCAGCAGAAATGGCCTTGGATTGCCCTGCCTGATCCTCGTGGGTTAGGGCTGGCTGCAGGTGCTGGAGCTCAAGCAGCACCTGCTTTGGGAGTGGGGAGGGATGGGAGAGTTGAGGTCGGGGCTGCCTCTGGATTCCCTTGGATGGGGGGGCGTCCCTGGGGGGAGGACGGAGCAATGGGTCAGCGTTGTGAGGAGGGACAGGAGCTGCTGTGGGTGACATAGCACAGTTCAATCCTGCCTCTGAAATGTCTGTTCCCTTCCCAGGTGCTGCCGTGCCCACCCTGCTCCTGGCTAGCCAGCACCAGTTCTTCAGTGGCAAGCTTTATGTCCTTCTCCAGTAGCTAAAGCTGCCAGTTGAAGAACTGTTGAATGTAGCCACTCTCTTCTCGTCACTGGGACCTTGGATGCCAGCCAGAGCCGTGCCCTGAGCCACCAGGATGAGCCACTCTGCAGAGTCCTGTGGATTGGAGGGCTGAGGATGAGCCTGATCAGGATGAAGAAAGTCTCCTTGGAGCCTTCTTGCCTGGAGCATTGCAGGCAGCTGTGCCAGAAGGGTTGCCAAACTGTGTCCCCCCCTCAGCGGGGTGGCACTGAGCTGGGAGGAGACTGAGAGAAGCATTAAACGTTGTTTTGCTCAACTGCTCAGTTTTGGGATGTTTGTTGCCCGTGGGTTGCCTGGATCAGGTGGGAAGATGGTGGGGACACAGACCCTGGAGGGGGCACAGCACCAGAGCTGTGTCCCCAGCGATGCCACTCGGGGGCCTGCAGTGGAGGGGTCGATCCTTTGGGCTTGTCCTGAGCCACAGGCTGGGCTCAGGAGCTGGATTAACCCTGCAGCATGGCAGGCAGTGGGCTGGAGCCCGGGGACAGGGCTGGCCCAGCCCGGGCTGGGCGCGGTGGGGCCGGGCCAGGCTGACTCAGGGCCGAGTCACACTCGGCTCTGCACGGCTGCTCCCGAGCTCTGGCCAGGGCTCCAGGGGTTTTGGGGCTGGCAGCACTCAGAGGGGCCGTGGTGAACTTTATTGGGCTCTTCTGTGCTCCAGGCTCTGGCTCCTGGGTGAACAGAAGCTCCAGACTGCCCTGGAAGGAATTTGGAAGCTGCTCCCCAGGGCTGGAGGAGCCCCTGCCCTGCACTGAGTGAGAGGGGCCCAATAAAGGCTCCAGGGAGCCTCTGCATGCCAGGCTTTCCCACAGGACTGCCAGGACCACCAGCTCCCAGGCTGCCCTGGTGAATGGGAGGCAGGGGAGTGTCCAGGCATTGCTCTCAGAGCCTGCCAGGAGGAGCACAGCTCATCCCAGCTCCGAGGGCGGGCAGGGAGGAACAGCCCTGTGCTGAAATGTCTGCACAATCTCAACTTAATCTGCCTGCCCAGGCTCCAGCTGCCCAAGGCAGGGCTGCTCCCAAACTTTGGCACCCAGCAAAGCGCAGAAAGTGGCCTGGTGTCCATTAAGTGGTAGAAGTAGAATAAATCTGTTGTCCTGGGGTCTTTCCTTCTTACATAAAGCTGCTGTGCTTGGTGTGTTCTTGCTGATGGTTACAAGCAGCTGAGTTTCTTTGGGGTGGTTGTCACCCAGAGGGGGTGGGACTGCCGAACACCCTTGGATCAGTTCCTCCAGCTTGAGGCACAGCCCGTCCCTCCCAGCACAGCTGCCCTGCTGCGAGTCCGTGCAGAGCAGCTGGCACCTGCTCAGTGCCCAGCACATCCTGGAGTGCAGCGAGGGGCAGAAAGTCGGGGTGGGGGGTGCCCGGGGGCAGGGAGGAGCAGCTCCTGGGCAGTGCTCCCCCTCTTCTGCAGCACAGGCTGATGTGTGTGAGAGCTGTGTGCTCTGTGTGCCTCACAAATCCACACCTTCCCTGTCAGGAAGGAACAGCCTGTGCTGCTGAAACCCAGCTCTTTCCTGGGTGAAATGTGGCTCCTTCAGAGCAGAAGCACTAAACCTGTGATGTCAGGAAATGTAAAACATTGTATTTCAGGTGAAATTCACGTGTGGGGTGCCAGAGGACAGGTTTGGGTGTTTATCACAAAAGCAGCACTGCAGTGTCTCAGCTGCTCCTGCACTTCATGTCAAACCAGGGGGGCTTTGGGCTCTCACTCAGTGTCCCTGTGGGAACTTGCCCAGCTCCTGGGACTGACCCTTCCTCCTGCACAGCCCCATGTGACTGGTGAGTAAGTGCAAGGTTTCCTGTAGAAAGCACAGCCTTGCTATGCAAAAAATCCAGTGACTCTTTCCTCTAGCATCTGGCCACCTCCTCCAAGCATCCAGCATGCAGGGACACAGCAGGAAGGGCTGGATCTGGGATTTCTCTGCCAGAGGCTGGCCGCTTGTGCAGCGGCTGATGTGACATTGCAGACAGCAGTGACACTGCCAGCAGGTGCTGCTGGCTCAGGGGCTGGGTGGCATCCCTCTGTCCTTAGGGGCAGGGTATCCTGTGCAAGTTCCTGCACACAGCCCACCTCGTTCCCTGCTGGGAGAGCAGCTTGTCTCGGTCACAGCTCCCCTTGCTGGGAAAATGTGTTTTTGCAAAGGAGAAGGTCAGCGTGACCGGTGTGCTAAATGAGAGCTCCCTGCCGACAGGGAAGGAGCAGGAGAGCTGCTGTGTCTCTGGCTGCTGCATCTGTGCCTGTGTGGTGGCTGCTGGCAGCTCAGAGCCTCAGCTGAGCCCCAGGCCATGGGCATCCTCCTCTCAGCCAGCACACAGAACACCAGCTCTGCTGAGCTTTGCCCAGCACAAGTGGACAGCCAAGGGCTGTCTGCAAACACAGAATGCAGGTGCTGGGTTCAGCTTTGCTGATGGTTTTATTGCTCCAGGCTGGGAGGATGTGGAGCTGTTGACACTTGGTTGTGAGCCCCTGGCAAGGGGCACGCACCACACTCAGCTTTGTGCCAGCGAGGGGATGTTGCCAATGTCACAGGCCCTGAAAACAAGAGGTGGGTTGGGGATTTGCAGGGACTCCTTTTGGTTTTGTGTCTCTCAGTGGGCTCTGCTGACGTGGGGAACAGCACAGAGCCAGGATGTCACTTACTCTGCTTCTTCTTTGGAGATTTGTTTCCCCAAGTACAAAACTTCTGCAATCAGAGACACCATGGGGTCACAGTTCAGGCTGGCAGCTGCAGTCACACGGCCATCCCTGGCACGGAAAGAGGAAGAGTGTGGGTCTCCTCAGTGTACAGAGCTCAGCACAGCAGCGTCCCCGTGGCACAGTGGCCAGGGAGCAGCTGTGCTCCAGAGGGCTCAGGGCAGGGTGGCTGCTGCTGCAGGGTGCTCAGGGACTCGTGGCAGATTGCCTGGCACTGCTGGGAGCTGGGCACTGAGCCTGGCAGCAGTGGGGCAGAGGAGAGATGTGTCCCAGGCTCTCTGCCCAGCTGGTGTCATCGTTTGAGTTCATTCTCTTCTCCTTCCCTGCCCTGCTTTGGTTTTCTCTGATTCAGCACCCAGCAGCTGCCTTTAGTGCCCAGCCTGGGGATGTGGAGCCTCTGTGGGATCCCTGCAGCTGTAAGACAGAGGGCTGTGCCCTGTTCCCAGGGCTGGCCATGGATTCATGGATTCACTCACCTGATGTAAAAGATCAGGAATTTCTGTTGCTCCAGGCTGCCCTTCACAACAGTGTCCGTGTGTCCCTTCCCACAGCCTGTGGGACAGAGCCTGCTCAGGAGCCCTGGCACAGCAGCTTGCACCATCCCACCTCAGAGCCAGTGCTGGGGACAGAGGGGACAGTGCCTGGGGCTGGGACGGGGCTGGGGAGCAGACATCAAGATCCTGCACTGAGAAGCAGAACTGACTTTGAGCCTCTCCTTGATCTGGAGAGGGAAGTTCTTCCTCTGTGACCTCTAACCCACTGTAGATCAGCAAGGAACCAGAGCTCTGGGTGAACTCCAGCCCCAGGGCTCAAACTCACCACGGCAGCCAGTCCCGAGCCTGAGCTGCTTCAGGTGACCTCTGCAGCCAGGTGTGTTTACAGCCCCAGACCCTGGCAGTGGAGGGAATTCCTCTCTCCCCTCCCTGCCCTCCCTACCTGCGTAGCGGATGCTTTTCCCAAGCATTGTGGTCCAGAAGTAAGGAACAGTGTGCAGCTCCTCCCCTCTCCTCAGCATGTTCAGAGCAGCACAGTGACCTGGCAGGAGCAAACACACTGAATATTCCTCCTGCAGCTCCGTAACAATTGCTTCCCGTGTCTCCTGCTGTCCCTGCTGTGCCGTTCCCCTCCCTGAGGTGACGTGTCCCTCACCATGGGCCTCAGCCACTTGTTGGTGCTGGATGCTGGACCTGTCCCCACCCAGCAGAGCCACTGGGAAGGTGACCACGTCCCCCGCAGCGAAGACCTTGGGGATGTTGGTTTGCATGTGCTAACGAGCAAAAGGCAATTAGTGCAGTGACGGGAGGGAAGGGATGGGGTATGAGCTGGGATGCTCAGCTGGCACTCACCAGATCGACCAGGATGGCACCTTTGTCATCCCTGGCAAGGGAGGTGCCCTTCAGGAACGCCGAGTTGGGGGTGGACCCTGAGGGGAGAGGAGCAGGGATGAGCTGCAGAGAAGCTCTGCAAGGACAGGGAGGAAATTTGGCCTCACAGTTCCTGCTCCTGCTTGGAGCAGTGACCTGTGCCTGGGCTGGGGCTGAGCCAGGGCAGGGGCAGCCACGCCGGGGCCCAGGACACAGCAGGGACCTGTGGAGCTCAGCAGGAGCCAAAGGCACAGCGAGAGCGTCAGCAGCTCCTCTCCTCCTGCCTGTGTGTGCTCGTGGGCTGCTGACCTCTCCAGGGGCTTGGGGCCAAGGGGAAGGGCTGGATGAGAGCAGAGTGGGAAAGATAACAGCAGGGAATGGCGTCCTGGAAATGAGCTGTGGTGCCCTGGGCTTGCTGGATGTTATCCCCATTCCCAAATCTGCCTCCCTGTCCCAGCTGGGGTCTCTTACCTATTCCCACCACCACCACATCTGCAGGGAGCTTCTCTCCGTTGGCAAGGACAGCCTCTGTGACCTAGGAAAGAAGGAAAGGTCATCAATAAAGAGTTAAAACCTCTGTCCTAATTCCCACAGCCTCCCTGCTGCTTTGCTCTTTGCTGTCTTTTTTTCTTCCCCAGGTTTGGATCACCTTGTCCAACTAATGTGTGTTGCTGGGAATGTAAAAGAAAATCACGCTGTTGTCCCTGGGAGAGGAACATTTAGTGGTGCCCTTTGAGCCCAGAGCTGTGCTCAGTGAAAAGGAAGGGAGGGTCCAGACATGGGAGAGGAAAGCCTGGTGCAGGCACTGGGTTATAGCTCAACTTGGGCTTTTTTCCCCTAAAATTAGCAGTTCAGGGATCACAAAGGCATGACTGACCTTTCCATCCTTTCCTTTCAGCTCACACAGTTCTGTTTTCATGTGGAACTTCACCCCTTTATTTTGCAGCATCTGAAAAGGACTGGTTTGAGTATTCACTAGGAAATTCCAGGCTATAAAAACAGCTGTAGCCAGCCAAAAGCCAGGCAGGCAGCTCTGCTGCTGCTCCAGGCTGCAGGGAGATTCCATCTGTGTCCCTGGCTGCTGCAGGGACACAAAGCCTGGCTTTTCTCTGCAGTGCTGGTCAGGACTGGTGTGTGAGGTGGCTTTGGGGTGAAGCATTGATGCTGTGGGGGGAAGACTGGGACCAGCCGTGTGTGCAGAGCTCGTGGGTGAGGACAGAGGCTGGGCATGCAGAGTCATGACTCAGCACAGGGGCGAGGTTTCCTGGGCTGATGTGGATCCCGGGGCTGCTTGGAAATCATGTGTTCTCCACGCTGGAAATTTGCTCACCTTCATGGCAACACCTCCAACCTGAGGACCCAGGGCGTGCTGGAAAGGGAACTCCTCTCTTTCCACCACTTATCATGTGTTCTCCACGCTGGAAATCAGCCCCAGGTTTTGCTCACCTTCATGGCAACACCTCCAACCTGAGGACCCAGGGCGTGCTGGAAAGGGAACTCCTCTCTTTCCACCACTGAGATGCTTCCAGCCCTGTCTGAGAGGAAGGCAGCCACCTCCATTCCTGCAAGGAAGAGGAATGCCCGAGGTAAGGCTGCTGCAAGCATCAACCTGCACCCTTGGAAACCTTCTCCCCTTGCAGAGAGCAGATCTGACGTTCTGCCAGTGCTGAACTGCTTTGCTATGCATTTCTGGGCTGAGGTATTTAGCTCCCCCCATCCTTTGTTCTCCTGGATGTTAGGGGATGCGAAGAATAGCTCCTGGTTGTGTCCAAAAAACTCCCTTTCTGTGCCTTAGCCCCTTGCTTTCCCAATGCTTCTGGGGAATCCAGCTCCTCTGGAGGACAGTGACCTTTTCAGAAGGCACATTTCCCTCTGTCCATGTGTAGCAATTGTTTACAGCTCTCCAAGTTTCTGGCTATCAGAGGAAAGAATGAGCGTGTGCTGTGTAACACACACCCCCAGCAGCTCCAGGGAGGATCCCAGCCGGGTAGGAAAGGAACATCCCTTCCCTGAGGGCCTGCAGTTAATGTGCACTCACAACAGAAGGGCTTTGGAGGCTCCCACTGCGGGTTTGACACCCACTCCAGCCTGGTACCTATGAATGAAGCTCCTACAACCACCAGATTCTTCCCAGTTGCCAGCTCCAAGATCTTGCTGGACTCTTCAGGGGTTTGGAGTGTGCATATGTTCTGCAGGTCTGCACCTGGCACTTTGAGGACACCAGAGCTGCAAGAGAGAGACTCCAGGTGCATTTCATGGTATGAACTAAACAGAAAGAATGAGAAGGGAGCACAAACCCACAAACACCTCTGTGTCATTCCTTTCTGCCTTTCCATCTCATCTCCTGCCCCCACCTCCACATCCCAGTGCTGTCCTGCCTAAAGCCCTGTGTGTGGCAAACACTTTGTGCACTCACTGGCTGCCTGTTGCAATCAGCAGCTGGTGGTACTTCTGAGAGGACCCATCCATGAAATGAACCTTCTGCTCCTGGAAATCCACTGACACTGCCTGCAGGAGGAGGGGGCACGCCTCAGACAGCTTCCTCTGCTGCTGGGCGCTCAGGGGAGATGAGGGGAGCTGGGATCCTCTCTCCCACTTCCCACAGGTCCATCCCTGGCTGCACAGGTCGGTGTTACACCCTCCCCACTGAGGGCTGAGCTCAGCTGCTCTGGTACCTCTTTCTCTGTCCAGAACTCTATGCCCCGAGCCTTGAGGAATTCAGGTTTCCTTAGGTAGACGTCCTCAGCTTTCAAGTTCATTTCCTGGAAACTCAACAAAAAATGTGAAATGAGGCATTTCTTAGAGGCAGCAATTCTCCTGAAGTGTTCCTTGTGGAGTCAGTTTGGAAAAGAGGTGAATTTTACACTAGTGAATCACGGCTCCCCACACTGCCCCATCCCCATCACCTTGTGCCCTCCTCAGAAAAACCATCAAACTTTCGTGGGAAAAGCTCAACAAAAGGAGATAAAAACATCAGCTCATGTTGACTCTGATCAGGTATTTTCTAGGAGGAAAAATAAGTTTTCCTGGAAATAATACCCCTGTTGCTTCTGGATGCCTCAGCACTCCTGCTTTGCTCCCTCCATTGCTCCTGGCCCTGAGTGTGGCCCGTGCCACACGTGGTGCCAGGCACAGCCCTGCCCTTGTCACACACACACCTTGCTCAGCTTGGACTTGTCGTAGGGAACGTGTTTCTCGTTGGTGGCCAGGATGATCCTGCCAGTGAACCCCTCCTGGCGAAGCGTCTCTGCACACACCAGGGCAGCCACACCTGCAAGAGATCTCATCTCAGCCTCCTGACACCTCACTGAGGAGGAGGAGGAGGAGGAGCAGGTCAGCCCTCCCTGGAGAGGAGAGAGGCAGCTCCAGTGTGTGTGGAGGGAGCAGGGCTCACGTCCCTTCGCTGACCTCCCCCCAGCAGCAGCATCGTGTTCTTGTTGAGGAGGCACCTCCTGCTTGTGTCCTTCACCCTCAGGCTGCTTTCCAGGTCCTGAAAAAAAAAAAAAAAAAAAAAAAGCAAAATGCTCAAGTCACACTCAGCCCAAGGCACTGCCTGTGCTCAGTGACAGCAAGTAAGGTCAGTACCTTCTTTTTTGCTGTAATGAACACCTTTCCATCTTCCACTGTTACCTGAAGGAGGGAAAGGAGAGGTTTTTAAGTGCTGCATCCATGAGGTCGTGGTAGGAGCTCTCCTGGGAGATCCTGGTCCAGTGTGCCATCTGCCTCTGCCTCTGATCTTGGATGTCACATGATGCTGAGGAGCTCATGAGCTTTTCTCCTCATCCTAAGAGCACTGAGGAAGAGCTGTAAATCCTCTTTTTCTTTCCAAAAGCACTTGTGCTGGCTCTGAGGACTACTAGGATCTGTGGCATCACCTTTGACTGAAAGGAGCTTTAGGGCAGGGAGTTACATAATCCCAAAATCACCCCTTGTGTTGAAGCTCTGAGTGACAGAGCTGTGGTCAGGGCAGGGGGCTTGGGAGAGAGGTGAGACCACCCAGCTGGGAGGGCAAGGAGTCACCTTAAAGCAGGAGAGACAGTCCAGAGCAGGGTATTCCTCAATGTCTCCAGTCCTGATGTTAAAGCAGGCCCCGTGCCAGGGGCAGCGCAGCCTCTCCCCTCTCAACACCCCTGCAAGAGACCCCCCGAGCTGGGCAGTCAGAACCACCCTCCCCAAGGTGGTTCTGTCCCCCTGCCCCAAGCTGGGCTTACCTTTGCTCAGCGGGGCACCGTAGTGGGGACATTTGCTGCCGAGAGCTCGGAATTCCCTCCTGTTCCTCACCAGCAGCACTGGGTACCCGGCCACCGTCACCTCCAGGAGCCTGGGGGAGAGGTGCAGAGGTGGGCACAGAAGCACCTAAATCCCACCTAAATCCCACCCAAATCCCCACCTAAATCCCCACCTAAACCCCACCAGGCACTCACTGTCCATCCCCAACGTCGTCCTCCCTGCAGACTTCCTCGGTGATGGTGTCACCGCTGTCCATGCTGCTGGGAGCTGGCCACTGGCAGGCACCCAAAGGGCCCCAAATTTCTGATGAAGCACCAAAATGACCTTCAGCTGGTGGAAAACAGCCCTTTTTTAATGTTCTGTCCAACCCCAACACCCATTCCTCTGCCCTTTTCTCCTCTGAATTAACACACTTCTCATTTCCAGCCCCGTGTCTCATTAAACTCAGCTGCAGTGCAGGGGGAGTGAGCAGATGTGATAATGGCTCTCGTAAACAAATGCAATTATTTATGGGGAGCTGCTGCTGCCAGAGCCCATGTCTCCCTCAAATTGGGTCTAAAGAGATGCTTCAGCCTCTCCAAAGCCTCTCCAACATTTTTGCAGAGATGTTACTCATGGTAATTGCCATGAAAGCACTAATCCCTGCCCAAAATACCTCCTGGGCTAGAAAACAGCCAACCCCCTTGGTCCTTAGTGCTCTCTGTGCCTCAGCAGTCATTGACAGGCTGATTAGGAATTTCCCTCTCTGTTTTGGAGGGAAAAAAGCAAGAAATGGAGCAGGGGAAGGTCATCAAAGGCAGGTTTTGGTGCAGGGTGGTGACTTTCTCCTGCAAACCCCCCCTGCACCGCTCCCCCAGTCCTAGGTTCTTTGGGAGAAGCACGGCTGGGTACTCACCTGGTCCTGCCAGGGGGGGTCAGGAACCTGTCCCCCAGCTCAGAGAGCCACCACTGCTGCTGCCTGCGACTTTCTCCTGTGAGGTGACACCCTGGTGTCTCAGCACAGCTGCCAGCCCACGGCTGGTGATGCTCTCCCCGAGTTGCACAACGCTCCCATCCCTCAGGAGATGCAGCTCCTGGAAGCAGAGCCAGCCAGGCAGTGTTATCTGATTTCTGCAACTGGCCTGGGTCTAATTAAAGGTATTTTGCTGGGGTTTAGAGTTGCAAAAGAATTGAGGGCACATAGGAATTATGGCACAGGTGTGGTGTAAAGATGGGGTGTGTCATGGGCAGTGTGACCAGAAACTCAAGGGGGTTCAGTGATATCCCATGGTCCCTTCCCACTGCCCCTTTTCCTGGTGGAAAGCACTCCAGCTCAATACAAGGTATTTTTGCAGCACTTTGGAATTATATTCTACTTGTTATATATTTTCACAACACTTAAAATTCTTTAATTTGATTTTTTGTAGGATTTTTCTCCATTAGTTTTAAGGACTGTGAAGTTTCCAGCAGCTCTGCATGTGCCTTACATCCCAGCTCTGCTCCTGATGTCCAGGCACACCATCCCATCATCCCCAGGTCCGTGAAGGATGGCTGGGAGCAGGGTGCTGCTTGCTGGGCTATTTTTACAACAAAGTGGGAGTTGCAAAAAACTGGGAGTAACACCTACACTGTTTGTGTCTCCTCTTGTTCTTATCTCTATTTCACAGTCAGTATGTTTCACAACTTAAAATATGCCTCAAAAATTAAGGGGGGAAAAGTTACCAGCAGCGTGCTTCCATCTCCCTTGCAGAACAGGAGATCCGCAGGGATCAGCTCCCTGCCAGCAGCACGTTCCCAAATCCTGCAGCAGGGGGGATAAAAATCCTCTGGTGGGTATCACCCGGAGAAGAAGGCAGGTGCAGGATGCTGGAGCAGTGCAGGATGGATAATTTGGGAAGCAGTTCAATCCATGGGACCCTCCGAGCCGTGAGCAGGGTCCCGGCAATCCCGGCCCACGGGCTCTGCACACCCACCATGGCCACAGGAATGAGGGATTTTCTCACAGCACCAGTGAGCAGCTTCTGGGCTCTGCCCTCCTGGCCGGGAGCCTGAATGTGAAGCAATTTGTCTGCCAAATGTCCGTATTTAAACTCTGTGTAATTATTCCCCAGAAGCGCGTTCCCACGTGGAGCAGCAGCAGCCCTCGCCGAGCCTTCTCTGACTCAGCAGAAATCGCTGGAAAAACGTCTGCTCAGGGATGGAAATCTGCAGTGAACGGGCAAAGGGGCAGGCACAGAGGTGTGCAGTTTGGGATGAGGCAGGTGGAGCTTGGTCCTGTGCAGGGATGTTTGCACTGCAGGGCTGAGCAGCAGGTTGGGCTGCTGGGGGCTGCTGGATGCAGCCGAGCGCCCAGGAAAGGCTTTTGGAAAGGGCAAAACAAAACGCCTGACAGAGGCAAAGAGGACAGAATGGATATTAAAAAGGTGATAGACAAAGGATACAAAGGGGAAAAGGGCTTTGGGTGTCAGGGAGAAGCTGGGGGCTGGCTGCAGGGGTGTTAGTGTGTGTCAGGAATGCAGAATATGCCCTCGAGGGACTGGGATGGGATTGGAGGCAGATTTTCAGGAAGATGCTGTGTAAACATCTTCTGGCCCTTTTCAGGTAAACCACAGGTGGTTACTCAGAGGGTTTTAGACCTTTGCTTGTAGCACAAGTCAGGATTAAACATAGGAAGGAAGAGAGAACAAGGAAGTGGTGCCCTCAACCACAAGGAGAGCCCAGGCAGGCATCAGACATCTCAGAGCAGATCTGCCACCCACGTTGGTGCTGACTCACACGAGCTGCTGAGCTGACCTTGGGTTTTATTAGACACCTTCACTTCTGCTGTGCCTCCCCAGTGCTGCTGGCCCTCCAGAAAACCCGAGTTTAGAGGCAAGCATTTAAGGGGTGTAACTTTCCTGCCTTCAAGCTCCCACCACCACCAGCTGGAGTAGCACATTTTTTCGTGCCATGGCTGTGTGGATTCATCTTTTTCCCACCTTTTTGCCAGCTCACCCAGCTCAGTGTCCTTCCCTGCTCTACCAGACCCACTGATTTTGACAAGCAGCACCCACAGAGTCAAACTGCTCAGCTGCAGGAAGAGGAAGCGAGGTGAAGCCTGCAGCAGAGCCAGAGTGATTAATGGGGCACTGCTCTCAGAACAGCTTGGTTTGTGATATTAATAACGAGAGAATTCAGGAGGGAACCTAACCTGCTCCAAGCTGTGGAGCCAGCAGCAGCAGGAGATGCAGGGGGGAAGCTCCTGTGCTGGTATTTGTAAAACAGGAGGAATTGAGTGGGCTCGGAGGGTGTGATGCTGAGCTGGGTGTGGGGGTTGGGATGTGCTTCCACCTTGGAGGATTCATTCCTAACCTGTCTGAAATGCAAAAAAAAAAAAAAAAAAAAAAAACCAAGAACCATTTAGTGGTAAATGCATCATGATGTAATCATGAAGCATACATATTCATCAAAAATTACTTAAGCTTGAGACTGGTGAATTAAACAGGGGAAAAATTGTTTATCCCACAAGGGAAGAAGACAGGGAAAAGGAAATATTTAGTGGGAATGAATTTGCTTACAGGGTGAGAATAATTATATGTGATGTTTCACATTTTCTTCCTAAGCATTCATGTCTGGTGATGGTGAGGGATGGGATACAGGCCTGGCAGACACCTGGCACCACTTCACAGTGAGCACTGGGGAAGGAAAGAAGGAACCTGAAACCTGACTAATAACAGCACATAAACAGTTCAGAAAGTCAAAATGTTTGGGGCATGGCAGCTGCAGAAAGCAGAGCAGAGCTGCCCATGCTGCTGAGCTTGAAGGGGATTTGGAAGCCAATGGAATTTTGTTCATCCCATGGCATAGCTGTGCAGCTGGAGTGAGGAGAGAGCACATCCTCTGTGCCACTGGTCCTTGACAGCTGGTCCAGCACAGCCCTGGAGAGCAGCTGAACCTGCAGCATCCTTAGGGACACTCTGCTGGCAACACAGGTTCCTCCAACAAGCCCCTTGTGCCAAGTCCTGAGGAAAAAAAAAATCTTTCCAGCTCTGGGAAAAAGGAAAGCCAGAAGAAGAAGAGTGTCCAGATCAACCTGCCCTGGGGTCATTTATCAAAGCAGGCTCTGCCTGGGTGGTTTGGGAACATTCCCACAGGCCAGGCTGCAGAAGGCAGCTGCTGTGCCCATTTTGCTGCTGGTATCTGGCACCAGAACGTGCTGGTCCTGTGAAGCTCCCAGGAGACATTGCATTCCAGGGATGACCTCAGGAAGGATGAGTTCCTGGGCAGCAGAACACCTGCAGTGCTGGTCAAACCCTGTGGGTGCAAGGAAAGCCCTTCCCTCAGGAGTGAGACCTTGCAGCCCTGGGCAGGGTAAACCCAGGTTTGCCTGGGGCAGGCTGTGGTGCAAGCACAGGTGATTTCCTCTGCCAGATGAGTTCAAGTCCTGAGGTCAGGGCTAAAGTGCTGACTTTTGGCACTTTGCATTTCTTGCCTTAAATTCTGGAGCTGCTCACCACACTCACAGAGACTGAAATCCCTTTCTTCCTTGTCCACAGCAAGTTCTACCTGGAGAATATCCAGCTTCCACATCAGGAAGGTGTTCCTGGCTGGAAGGGGTGGCTGATCCAGTTTGAATTGATTTCAGCTCTCTCCACAGCTGCCTCTGCAATGCTTTGCCATGTAGAACCCGCATTTTGCACAGTAGATCCTTTCAGAAGTGTGGAGTTCCAGACTCCCTGGATGGAGATGTGGATATATAAAGCATTCCTACATCATCTGACTTCTTATGGCCTAAGCAGACAGAGTGGTGACACAGTTTAGAGAGGGATGGAGACAACAGCTAATTAAAGTTTGGAAGCCAAACTGCTTGATTTGTTTTGAGCTCTTGGACTCCTCAGATTACTCCAGGTGTGAGCCAGGTCTGGCATTAGGTGAGCAGATGGGTTTTATGACTCCCTGGATGCATAGAGGCAGATTAAGGAGGGAAGCTCTGCAAGAAGGAGCATGACTTGTGCCTGGCTCCCACATCTGTTGGCTCCAGCGAGTCCTCTGTGGAATCTGGAGCAGAGTGGACTCCTCCTTAAGTAAGGGATGGTGGAAATGCAAAAGCACACCCCAAAACGCCACCCAGGAGCAGTTGGGGAGCATCTGGAGGGATAGAACTCAGCTGGCAGAATTCCTGTGGTGGATTATCACTAAACTGCCAGCTTTTCATTGTGGAAAATGGGTTGTATCTCTCAGCAGAAAAACCCCAGCCTGGGAAAGGGAGACAAAAAAGATTGTCTAGCTGTTGAATTAAATCTGTACCCTCGATTTACACCCCGAATGCTGCTGGGAAGCCCCCACTACGGGATTAGCTGTGGAGCTGTGGGTGATGGGATGGACCTGGGCACGTCCTTGCTGTGTCTGCCAGGAGCCCCCAGCCCCGCTGGGAGCAGGCACCGGCAGCCGCCCGGCACCGGCCTGAGCTGCATCCCCGCAGAAAATCAGGTCGTTTGGGGACAGTCGGAAAACTTCTGGAAATCTGGGTGAAAAAGGCAGTATCTCCAAATAAGGTGGGAATGAGGAATGCCATCGGATCGGCTCCCGGCTCTCCAGCGGGCGTGCAGGGACCTCTTGTGGCAGCTGCGCCCGGGAGTTCCCGTCCCTGCTCTTCCCTTCGGGTTCTTTTGGGACAAGCCTGGCCCCCGAGCCTGTGGCGTGTGGTTGAATTTTTGGCCTGATCTGGTGTCAGGGGACTTGTTTGTAACTGGGCTTGGATGTCTGCAGTTCCAAAACCGCCCCCGGTTAATGCCATTGCTGCAGAGGAAGGAAAAGGCTGGAATCGGGGTTCTAAGAAACTACGGCTCAATGGGAAGTAAAATTAAATAAAATCTGGGCTAAAATGACACAAAAAGTAGTTTATATGTAACTGTTGGTAGTGCTCTAGCAATGGGATCAAAGTCCTTGAACCAGAGGCTCAATTAATCACGGCTTAAATTCCTCCCATGCAGAAGTGGTAGGTAAAAGCTCTCCAGCCTCCAGAAACATTTTAACTATTCCTGTCCCCTAACCCTGAATGTTCATCTTTAGGATAAACACAAATGGAGGAGCCCCTGGGGAAACAGGGCTGGACCTGCAGGCATTCCACAGTCTGGGATATTCTCTGCAGGAAGGTGAAGGGATGAATTGTCACCAGGGAAAAGGGCAGTCAAGATTTTTTTGAGGCTAAACCACCGCAGAAGACTTCTCATTCGGAAACCGGCTCTGTGCAATTTTATACTCAATTAATTGTTAAATGATTTTTCTCCTCAGTGCCCTGAGCAGCCCAGCACGTCTCCAAGGCATGTCTCTCTTTCCTCAGCACATCTTATGCTGAACAAAAATGTCTTTGCATTTGGTCTTCTCAGTAACAGATTAGCCTGTGTGATCCTTGCACTCCTAATACACGAGATTATTTAAAATCCCCTGGGCACTCAGGGCTGCCTATTACTTCAGGCACTGTCTCCCTGCCACGTAACTGTTATGAAAGTACATTGTCTTGCCTGGCTTTTAAACAAATTTGTGCAGCATGAACAGATGCCTTTCTATCAGTTGGGACCATCACAGAAACACAGAATCGTTTAGGCTGGAAAAGAACCTCACCAGCCTCCCAATTAGATTTAATCACTCAGCCTCCTTTCATCAGTGTGTGTTTGATGTTTTTGTGTCCATCACCCCAAAGCCAGGACAGCAACTAACCAGTTGGGACCATCATAGAAACACAGAATCGTTTAGGTTGGAAAAGAACCTCACCCGCCTCCCAATTTGATTTAATCACTCAGCCTCCCTTTCATCAGTGTGTGTTTGATGTTTTTGTGTCCATCACCCCAAAGCCAGGACAGCAACTAAGAGCTCAGGCTCCACACGCTTCTGTTTCAGCCAAGAGGAAGTGGAAGTTTTCATCCAAAATTAATACCTCAAAGCAGAGGTGGAGTTTGACATTAATCGGTGTGTACACGGTGACTCAGCCCGGCGGCAGAAGGGGAAGCGAGGGCTGTGCAGCAGCTTCTGCTGGAGACATCAAAAGGCAACAAGGGAGCGATCAAATTACGGGAAGCTGGAAAAGCAGCGTAGTTGTACGGTAGAACTAAAATTGTGGCTACGGGATTGTGACTTTCCACAACCTCCAGACAGGGGAGCTGGGGTATCCCAGACATCGGGGAGCTCCTGTCGGGACCAGACATGGGACAGGGGGATGCGGGATAACAGTGCTGTGGGCAGAGCAGTTTTAGGCAAGGCAATCAGGTCTTTTTCCGTGCTTGATGTGCGATCAGCCCAGGTGGTGTGGTGTGGTCTGGGGGGTCTTGACCCGGGGTGAGCGGCTTGGAGAAGTCCTGCCCAAGGAAACAGTGCCGGGCATCACCTGCCGGGCAGGCTTTGGAGTGAAGGACCACCGGCCGCAGCACCTCACGGGAGAGGTGTTCGGCCACCAGATGCCTCCAAGGTGGAAGAGGAGACTTCGGGGGACGACGGAAGCGCCCCAGTTCCCGCACAGCGACGGGACACGCGTTCCCCGCTCCGTGCCACGCTCTTAGCCCGCTCCGGACTGGCGCCGCTTCTGCCGTGCGGTGCCGGGGAAGGCGGGTACATCCCGGGGGCTCAGCTCCCGTTCTCCCGCTCCCCGCGTCCCACGGCCCGACGGGGAGCGCTGCCCTGCGCGGGGGATGCGGGAGCTGCCAGCCCCAGCCCCGGGGCAGCCCCGGCCCTTCCCCCGGGGGTGATGCCGGCTGTGCCCCGCCCGGGCGATGCGCGTAGCGGCCGGGCAGGGCGGTACCGGCGGGGCGGTGCCGGTGCCCAGGGCGGGCCCCGGGGCTGGGCGAGGCGGGGCCCGGCGGGCAGCGAGACCGGTCCCATGGGAGCCCGGCGGGCCGGTGGACGCCCATGGCTTTCAGCCCGGGGCTGCTGGTGGTGGCCGGTTCGTTCGCCGCTTTCCGCCTGCTGAACCGGGGGCTGGAGCGGCTGGTGCCGCCGCCGCCCTCGGCCCGGCGCAACCGCTGGAAGTGGCGCAACATCTGGACATCGCTGGCGCACAGCGTGCTCAGCGGCGGCGGGGCGCTGGCCGGGTGAGCGGCACCGCGGGGCCCCGCGGGGACACCGGGCTGCCCGGCGGGACCGGGACTCTGGGAGGGAATGGGGACGTCGAGGGAGCCCGACGGGGACCTGCGGCCAAAGGGGTGCTAAAGGAGTGTTGGGGACCCTGGAGAGTGTGAGGAGCTGCAGACTGAGGGCACTGAGAGAGGGAGGAAGGACCGAAGGACCAGGAATGGGGAGACTCCAGGGAAAACAGGAGGAGAGGGGTGGCTGTGGGTGGAACAGGGCAACAGGAGGTCTCCGGGGAGGGTCGGCAGCACCAGGTGCGTGCTGAGGACACCGGCAGGGGAATGGGGAACCGGAGGCACTGCCCGACACTCACAGCCTCTCTCCCGTCAGGTTCTACCTCCACCCCGAGATGTCCAACGACCTGGTGGGCACACACCCGCCCGGGGCGCACAGCCTGGTGGCCGTGTCTGTAGGTGAGGTGTGGCGATGGCCTGTCCCCTGTTCCGTCCCCCGGGGGTCTTCACGGGCTCGGCGGTGCCTGACACCAGCCCCTCGAGCCATGTCGCGATGTCTCAGGCACCTCAAACAATCGCCCTATTCTTGGCAAAGGACAGTGGCTCCTTTCTGTCCCACGGCAGCCGCAGCCAGGAGGTACTGGGCACCGGGCTGCCCTCCGAGGGAGCCGGGGCTCGGGGCATCCCAAAAGTGCCCACATGGGGTTGGAGGAGTCAGTCGGTGCCTCTTCCTGGGAGCACATCCTACAGAGTGATTGCAAGAAGGACACGAAGCACCCCAGTTTCCTTCTTTTGCTGTGTGTGGCTCCCCAGCACACAGATGTAACCAGCACTTCCCGGGGGGCTGCCCGGCCCACTCAGGTGCAGAGCCCGCTGGGGCAGGGGGGATTTGTTGGCACAGCCCTTCCTGACCCCCTTGTTGTTCATGGCCTCCCCAATCCCAGGCTATTTCGTTGAAGACTTTGTGGACATGTTGTGCAATCAGAAACTTCATCAGTCCTGGGAGCTGCTCTTTCATCACTCTGTGGTGAGTGCACTGGCACAGGTACCACCAGGGAGCCTGGGGATGGGGGCTCCTGCTGTTTGTGAGGGGGTTTGCTGCCTGCTACAAAGTCTGATTTTATTTCCTGGGGAGAGGAGCCCAGACAGCAGGGCCTGGAGCTCCTCTTGGTCCTGCAGGATCTGTACTCTTAGAGGGTCTCCAGAAAGGCACCCAAAAATGGGGTGGTATTGGTGATGATGAGAGAGACAGGGAGACTGAGAGCTGGTCAGAATCCAAATTTATTGTGGACTACATATGCTTATATACTATTCTAGAAAGGCTAGTAAGTTTTTACTACAATGATTGGGTTCATCATCACATAAACAAACTTACACATTTTACAACATCTCTTGCTTGCAGAATTTGATGTAATTTTCTTTTCAGTCTGATTTAATTTTCAGCTGTTTGTTCTTGCCAAGGCATCCTGATTATCAAATATCTTATGCTAATCATGTCCAAAGTCCATCACCTGTCTTGTGTGTCCCAATAGGGTAGGAAAATATCTTATGCTAATCACGTCCAAAGTCCATCACCTGTCTTGTGTGTCCCAATAGGGTAGGAAAAAACATGTGTACAGAGAGTATGGGCTGATCCACAAGTGTCACTGGCAGCAGTGACCCCGGTGTCCCCTCTGGCACAGGTGAGCAGCTCACCTCCTGTGGCTCTTGCCCTCTTGAGCACCTGCCAGCAAGGGCTGCACATCCCCTCCATCCACCTCCCCTCCCGGGGTGCTTTCACCCACCTGGGCTGGTGTGGCTGGAGCAGCTGTGCTGCAGGACCCCACTCCAGTGCCCTCTGCCTGTCTTGCTGTGCCCTGTGTGGGTTTGTCTCTGATCACCTCTGCTGTCCAGGTGCCAGAGTGTTTTTCCCAACCCAAACAATTCTGTGATGCTGAGACTGTGGGTGCTGCAGGGCAGGGGGGTGGCACAGCCTGGAGCTGGGCAGTGGAGACGCTGCAGGGTTCAGGGGAGGCTCAGGGGTGTGCAGGGCCTGGGGAGGGGGACAGGGACAGGGACAGTGCTGGACTCACCTGGGATGAGAGGGGTAGTCAGACCTGCTCTGTCAGTGAGCCCTGGGGCTCTGCTGGCTGCTGCTGGTGAGCCAAAAATTCATCTCCACAATAGAGCTAATTCAAGCCAAGACAGTGATTTAACGGAGCAGATAATCTCATTACAGAGCCCATACAGAGAACAGCACTAATGGCATAAACCAAAGAAAGGACTGAGTGTGCTGAAGCGTGGGCAGGCAGAGCCTGTCCCCCTGCCTGGCAGGGAGGGTGAGGGGCAGGAATCCTGTCCCAAACAGCCTGGGGTGCTTCAGGGGGCTCTCTGATACACCAAAGCCACCTAATCCCTGCAGGGTGCCTGTCCTGGGGACAATCCCTGAGCCAGCAGCAGCCGTAGCCCTGGGCTACAGTATTCCTTCCTGTCCATTCACTGGGTGTGGAAAAACCTGCTGGGCCACAACTGGCTGCATTCTCCAGGCCACAACAGCAGGGTAGGTCAGGCTGCTTTGTCTCCTTAGCCAACCTGGGGCTCAAAGAGCTGCTTCCTTCTCTTCCCACTGGAACAAAAAAACCCACTCAGGTTTCATGCAATGGTGAGGAGGTGCCTGAGGCTGCAATGCCGCAGGGATGGCACTGCTGTGATGATCCTTTCCACCTCTACTCCTTGCTGTGCCCAAGGGGTTCTAGCTTGCAGCAGCTGGGAGCAACCAGCCCCTGGGCTAAGCCCCTCTTCTCCCTCCTCCCCAGGTGATCATCTGCTTTGGAATTGCCGTGCTGGTCCACCAGTACGTCGGCTTTGCCCTCGTGGCTTTACTGGTGGAGATCAACTCCATCTTCCTGCACCTGCGGCAGATCCTGCTCATGGCCAACCTGGTGCACACCACCTGCTACCGCCTCAACAGCCTCGTCAACCTGGGCACCTACGTGGTGTTCCGCATCGCCACGCTGGCCTGGATGACCCGCTGGCTCTTCCTCAATCGCCAGAACGTGCCCCCAGCCACCTACGCCGTGGGCACGGTGGGCATGGCAATCATGACGCCCATGAACATCATCCTCTTCTACCGCCTGCTGCGGAGCGACTTCCTCAAACCCAGGCGGGAGAAGGAGGAGCGGCGGGAGAAGGAGGAATAGCTCCTCCCCTGCGACGGGGGCAGCTCCAAGCCCGTGGAGCACCGGAGGGTGAATGTGGCTCTTTCGGTACCTTGAAAGGAGGGGCTGCACTAACAGAGCATCCAGGCTTTGCTTGTGGCTCAAGATCCTGGGCCCTGCACAGCAGAGAGGTGCTCGTGGACCAGGCACTGTGGCTCTGCTCCCCAAACACTTCTGGATGATGTGGTTGGACAGCTGGGAGGTGCTGAGAGAAGCCTCGGCAGCTCTCACAGCTCCCCGAGGCGCCACTGAGATGAGAAGGGGGCAGGGCAGCACTGTTTCCCCACTGCTCTTCCAGACATCCCGACACCACAGGGTGTTTCCAGCCCCTTTGGTGCTGCAGCCCCCAGGGTCCCATCAGCCACGGGACACCGACTGCTCTGTGGCATCTCTGTAGAACACCACCAGCAAGACAGGCTCCAAGGCTTTGCCTTCGAGGAGATGTCAGTGAAAACCAAACCCTGCACTGATGAGCCCTCCCTGAGGAGATTGTCCAGGCTGAGACCTGGCTGGGTGGGCACAGTGGGGTGCAGGTCGGGGGCAGCCCCAACCTCTCCTGACAACTGCGGCTTTTTCCACGTTGTTTTCTCCCAAAATAATTTAAGTGCCCATAAATGAGCGTGGGAGAGCGTGAGTGGCTGGCGAGAGGATTCTGTGTGATGGTCACTTCCCACAGATGTGGGGTTTTCAGGCACTTTTTAGGATTCAGGAATCTGTTAGGAATGCCAGGTTGTGCTGCAGAGCCCGGGGTAATGCTCTCACCCGGCAGCAAAGGCTCTTACTAACACGAGCTTTTAATAAATGGCTGCAAATGAAGTGGCTTGAGGGAAAAGGACTGAGAGGGGACAAAAGGACTCAGCATGCCAGCCCAGTCTGGGGGTGTCACTGCTGGGCACAGTCCGTACCCCATGTCTCCCTGCCATGGAGTGAAAATACACTGTACACTGGCACACTCTACCTCTCTTGTTGGGGTTTTTTGTCGAGGAAGATGAAGGTTTTTAAATGTTCTTCCACTCTACATTTCCTTTTCCTCACTGATTCTCACACTGGACTGCTCCCCAGCAGCCCAGCACTGTGTATATAACAGGATCATCCCACTTGGAGTTACGTGAACCAGTCTGGAGGAATCCACTGGCTCAGTCACATTTCCTTTGTGTAACAAATAAGCTTTAACACAACATCTCTCCCTTGGTTTGAAGAGCAGGCACTGCTCGGAGAGGATGGCACGTGTTCTGAGGATGGGGACACATTCCTGCTGGGCAGGGAAAGACGAGTGATCCATGGGCAGTGTGAGGCTGGAGACAATGCCTGGCCAAAGCTGCTTACATTTCTATTTGTGGAGAGCAGGGAAGCTTCCAGGTGCTGGGCACAACTACTCCAGGTTTGGATTTGTCACCTCAGGCAGTGCTGAGATGCCTGTGTGGCCCTCACACCCCCAGCTGGAGCAGAACTGTCACCCAGGGTTTTCTCTTTGCTTTGACCCACGTATTGCATAAAATTCCAAATTTTCCAGGAGCTGCTGCACTGATCCTTGCCCTTAGCACAGCCTCTGCATCTGCTAAAAACGCTGCCTCTGCCCACGCCCGGGGTGTTTCTCAAGGCCTGGATTGTGTCCCCACATTCCTGCTGTCACATGGATGTCCTGTACCCCAGGCACGTGGGGCTGGGGCCGGGGCAGCCTGCTCTGGGCTCCTCTTAATCCGCCGTGGTTTTCCCACACGGCTAAGGTGGGATAAGCAGTGGCTTTGCAGGTCACCGAGGGCAGACCTGGGGATGCCCTGTGCTTGTCTATCCCCATAGGAAGTGCCACAGCCTTGGCTTGAAAGGTTTTGGGAAGGACTCACCTCTCTATTTCCACCGTATAGGGGACCACAGGGTTTCAAGGAGCATCTCCATCAGGGAATTAATTGTTGGGGAGCAACACCCCGGCCTGCCACCCAACCATCCCCACTCCAGCCCCATCCAATATCCCTCCAGAACAAAGCCCTGTTCCCATGGGAGCCCCCACCCTGGCAAAACCCTAAGGCAAGAGCCTGCCCGGCTGCTGAGCGGCCCTGACAACACATTGAACCCACCCCCAGCGAGCTGGACCTCACCTTTTCACAGCTGCTGGGCAAGCACTGAGGGTTGGGGGGCGCTCCTGGAGAGAGGCAGGAAGAGCGCAACGAGGTGAGTGGCCCCTTGCTGGAGGATGGCAGCGTGGCCATGGGGCAGTGCTGGGGGTGAGCAGCCCCCTCCTGCCCGGGCCACCGGGGCTGGCTGAGACGGGCTCAGCGCACTGAGGGGATGTGCAGCCCCCGTGGGGATGTCCCCGCGCTGCTCCCCCGGGGACATCACCGGGATGTGTCCGGGATGTCCAAAATGTCTCCCTGAGGGCTCCCCCCGCCCCTACCACCCTTCGGGAGGGGGGGGCGAGACCCGGCCCGTGGCGCCCCCTGCAGCAGCGAGGAATGAGCTGCGCCAGGCGCCGCCCAATCAGAGACGGCGCCGCGCTGTCACCGCCGCCCCTCTCCGCCAATGGGAAGCAGCGGAGGGCGGGACCGGGGAAAGCGGGACACCGCACCGGAAGTGTGCCCTCAGACACAACTTCCTCCCCTTTTCCGCCTTCAGTCCCGCCCCTGCCTATCGGCACTCTGATAGGATAGCCCTGCTGTCTGTCAGATCTCCTGAAAGCTGATTGGGCATTCCGCGCTGCTAGTCACGCCTACATCCGGGTCTCGCAGGAGCGGTAGCGGCGGTGCGGCGCCGCCATTGTGGTGGGGGAGCGCGGGGGCCGCGGCTGCCGGTGAGGGCCGAGGGGGAGCGGCGGGCCCGGGGCGGGCCCGCGGCAGGCGGGAGTGACGGGGAAGCGACCGGCGGCGGCCTCGTCGTGATCCCGTACCTCACCCTGAGCCCTTCTCCACGCTCTCCGCAGTTGCGTCGCCATGGCCGCCGTGTTCCCGTACCGCGGCGGCTGCGCCCCGGTGCCCAACCCGCTGGCGCCGCTGCCCGACTACATGTCCGAGGAGAAGCTGCAGGAGAAAGGTGGGTACGGCCCCGGCACCCCGGATGCTGCGGGGGGGACAGGGCCTGACCCGCCGGCTCTGTGTCCCCGCAGCCCGCAAGTGGCAGCAGCTGCAGGCCAAGCGCTATGCGGAGAAGAGGAAATTCGGCTTCGTGGACGCGCAGAAGGAGGACATGCCCCCCGAGCACGTCCGCAAAATCATCCGCGACCACGGCGACATGACCAATAGGAAGTTCCGGCACGACAAGCGCGTCTACCTGGGGTAAGGGATCCCGGTGTGCGGCGGGGAGCTCAGGGGATGCGCCGCTGCTGCTGCCTTGGTGATTGTTGGAGGGACAGATCCTTCTCCAAAGGGCTCTCTGTGCCTGTTGTAGCTCGCTGAGGATGCCCTGAGGTGTCAGTGCAGAGGAGGGCTAGCAAAAGGAGTTGTTGCTTTGAATTTATGAGAAAAAACCTTAGCCTGGATAACGCATCATTGGAGGGGAAGCCCCTTCCCCAAAGGGCTTCCGGTGTCAGGAGTAGCTCTGTCTGCTGCTGTGAGGTATCAGTGCAAAAGAGCATCAGCAAAAGGAATTGTTGCTTTGGATTTAGGAGAAAAAACATTACCCTGCATAACACAGTGTCTTAGAAGAAGTTGGGGAGAGTGTGAAATGTTTTTTGAAAGATTAAAAAGCATCCTGAGTGCTTCTCTGCTGTTTGGGTGTAGAGAGCTGTTTAGTGCACATCATGGTCTGCTGCAGTAACTTACCATTACCCATAAAGCCTCCAGAAACTCACTTAAAAACTTCAGTTTTTGTTTGCAGCATTCCTGAAATCCAAATCACTAGAAAACCTTGTGATAGTCCAAAGGTAGAGTGGGAAATTCATGGATTTGCTTTTTGACCGTGGAGCAGCAGCTCACAGGAGGGAAAGCTGGGAGGTTGCTGGGCTCGTGGCAGGTGCTTGGCTGTCCCTGAGGTGCACTCCAGCGTGGTTTCCCTTGGTTTGTGGCTGCAGGGCTCTGAAGTACATGCCCCATGCTGTGCTGAAGCTCCTGGAGAACATGCCCATGCCCTGGGAGCAGATCCGGGACGTCCCCGTGCTCTACCACATCACCGGCGCCATCTCCTTTGTCAACGAGATCCCCTGGGTCATCGAGCCTGTCTACATTGCCCAGTGGGGGTAGGTGCCTTCTGCTTCATCCAAACCTTTTTTGCACCCACCATAAAATCCCCCTGGTTTTAACTTTGCCCCGATTTCCTGCAGCTCCATGTGGATTATGATGAGGCGGGAGAAGAGGGACAGGCGTCACTTCAAGAGGATGAGATTCCCCCCCTTTGATGATGAAGAACCCCCTCTGGATTATGCTGATAACATCCTGGATGTGGAGCCTCTGGAAGCCATTCAGCTGGAGCTGGATCCAGAGGAGGATGCCCCTGTGCTGGACTGGTTCTATGACCACCAGCCTCTGAAGGACAACAGGAAGTACGTGGCTGTGGGAGCACAATTCACTGGGAGAGGGGAAAAACAAACAGAGTGCATCAATTAGGTGTGCAGAGCAGTGTGTAACCTTTGTGTGGTGTTGGTGGGGAGAGAAAAACCTTCCCTCAAGGGTGGGAGGGAAGACCTGAGTGTTGGAAAGCTGCATCTTTTGCTTGCAGGTTGCTCAGAGAAGCTGTGGCTGCCCCATCCCTGGAAGTGATCAAAGCCAGGTTGGATGGGGCTCTGAGCAACCTGGGATGGTGGAAGGTGGAAGGCTTGGAACAAGATAAACTGGTTCCTTCCAAGCCAGACCATTCTGGGATTCCATGGTTCAGCATCCAGCAAGGCCCCTCTATCCAGGAGCCCTGTTACCCATCTACCTGCTAAAACTGATGTTTCTGACCATGCTGTAAAGCTGACAGCCTGCAGTCCAGCTGGAATTTGAGTTTTGCTGAAGGTGCACAGATGTTCTGTGTCAGCTGGGACACACAGGAGGAGAGGAGCTGGAGCAGCCAGCATTTTCAGGGCAGGAGGAGTCCAGAGTTGTCTTTAACAGTGCTGCAGCCTTTTTTCAGTCTATAGACATCCATGTGTTACCTGTCCTTGATGGGTGCTGGGTGGCAAAAGGTGTTTGGTGATTGTGGTGCTGTGGCTGTGCCTGGAGTGTCCCTGCTGTGCCTCCCCAGGTACGTGAACGGCTCCACGTACCAGCGCTGGCAGTTCACCCTCCCCATGATGTCCACCCTGTACCGCCTGGCCAACCAGCTGCTCACTGACCTGGTGGATGACAACTACTTCTACCTGTTTGACCTGAAAGCTTTCTTCACCTCCAAGGCACTGAACATGGCCATTCCTGGAGGTCCCAAGTTTGAGCCCCTCGTCAGGGACATCAATCTTCAGTGAGTGTTTGTGGCATTCGTGTTTTCTGGAAAAATCCCTTCACCCAGGATTTTTCTCCTGGGAAGCTGAGAAGCCTCAGAGAAAAAGGAAAACAATAATTATCTGATTTGCTTCTCCTGTGCTTTGCTCCTTTGGAATGTGTTTAGAGATTGTTTACCAACAAGTGGTTGTTTTATTAGTTTCTGCTGTAGGTTGTTGTCACTCTTTGGCCATTCAGTGCCAAGCTGTGTCAGGACTCTGAAAAGAGTCACAAGGTTTCATTATTATCTTTTTAGCCTTCTGTAAGTAGCCTTTCTGTATCCTTTAGTATAGTTTAGTGTAACATTCTTTAATATAGTATCATAAAATAATAAATTAGCCTTCTAAGAACATAGAGTCAGATTCACCATTCTTTCCTACCACAAGGGATCCTGCAAGTACAATAAATGTTGGGTTTAGGAGAGAGATGAGTGGTTATCTAGGAAAGGGCTGATGGGATGTTTTCAGTCACAAATGTTTGTTTCTCTCACCATGAATGCCTGCATAACCGTTTCTTGTCTCATTTTAAGGGATGAAGACTGGAATGAATTTAATGACATCAACAAAATCATCATCAGGCAGCCCATCAGGACAGAGTACAAAATTGCTTTCCCGTACCTGTACAACAACCTGCCCCACCATGTCCACCTCACCTGGTAAGAGCAGCAGCCTCCAGAGCCACGAGAGGAGGGAGAGGCTGTCAGAGGCTCTAATGCTTATTTTTTGTTGCAGGTATCATACTCCAAACGTTGTTTTCATTAAAACAGAAGATCCTGACCTCCCAGCTTTTTACTTTGATCCTCTGATTAACCCCATTTCACACAGACATTCTGTCAAGGTGAGTCACTGGGTTAACTGGGATAAACCCTAGGTGTGGAAGTAGGGGGCTTTAGTATCTTGCTTCTGATAGCAGCAGACAAACATAAATATTTCAGGAGAAGGCACCAGCCCTTTGACCAAAAAAAGCCACAGCTGTCATTTTAGTCTTCTACTTCTGGAGTTGCACAAAGTTGTCTCCTTTGGTTTCTGTAGGATAAAGCCCAATGTCTAATTAATAGTGTTAGAGTCTTCTGACAGACAGTTTATCTTTCTGTTTGCCCTTGTTGTGTTCGTGGAGCTGACAACTCCCTGAAGTTACTCCATGACACCTAACTCAGGGTCTAGTAGCCAGAGTTTGCCTTGTTGAGTGCTTTTTGCTTCTCTCATGCTCAGTACAGCCACACTTCTTCCATGAGAGCAAAGACATGGATTTTTAACTTGCTTAACTCAGAAACTGAGCTGAAGCAACCAGAAAACACCTTGTGTGGTGCTTCTGTGTTTCAGAGCCAGGAGCCACTGCCTGATGACGATGAAGAGTTTGAGTTGCCAGAGTTTGTGGAGCCTTTCCTGAAGGATACCCCTCTCTACACTGATAACACAGCCAATGGCATTGCCTTGCTGTGGGCACCACGACCCTTCAACTTGAGGTCTGGCAGGACCCGCAGAGCTCTTGACATCCCACTGGTCAAGAACTGGTGAGTTCTGTCCTGGGGGAAGGGCTGATGTAGGGATCATGACATTTTTACCTTGTTATAATGGAAATGAAGTAAAGACATTATGGTGGCTGGTTTCTAGAGATTTTAGGAGAGTTTCTGGGCACCTTTTTCTGAGGAATGTGAATTAGCTGAAGCTTTGGAGTGTGATTTATCCATAGGTACCGTGAGCACTGCCCAGCAGGACAGCCAGTCAAGGTGAGAGTCTCCTACCAGAAGCTCCTGAAGTACTATGTCCTGAATGCACTCAAACACAGACCTCCCAAGGCCCAGAAGAAGAGGTGAGTGGGCTCTGTTCAGTGGGGAACTGCTGATCTCTGTAGGGGATTGAGCTGATGGTGGTCTCTGCTCTCTCCAGGTACCTGTTCCGCTCCTTCAAGGCCACCAAGTTTTTCCAGTCGACCAAGCTGGACTGGGTGGAAGTTGGCCTGCAAGTGTGTCGCCAGGGCTACAACATGCTGAACTTGCTGATCCACAGAAAGAACCTGAATTACCTTCACTTGGATTACAACTTCAACCTGAAGCCTGTGAAGACCCTCACCACAAAGGTACCGGTCCATGTGCTGTGTACACAAGAGCAGAGTTTGTGTGAAGGTGTACAGTGTAGTGAGGAAAGAGAGGCCACAGTGCCTCAGCTGCTCAGTTGTTAACCAGATTTGAGTTGTTTCACTTCTCTGTGACATTGTTACATAAATTCTGAATATTTTGTCTCTTCCAGGAAAGAAAAAAATCCCGTTTTGGGAATGCTTTCCATCTGTGCCGAGAGGTCCTGCGGCTGACTAAGCTGGTGGTGGACAGCCACGTCCAGTACAGACTGGGAAATGTGGATGCATTTCAGGTAGGCTTTTTCTTAAATGTGGTGAGAGGAAGTTGAGAGGAGAATTGGAATATTTTATATGGGATGCACAAAGTGGCTGAATGTTGCAGTGTTGCGGAGGAGAGAGGAAACATTGAAAATATGCAGTATTGTTTGAAATTCTGATTTTATATTACTTTATAAGAATTGATCACTGTCTGAGCCAGCATTAGGAGCTTTGTATGGCCTGATACACTCTGTCCAATAAACCTGGCTGCTGGAGGTGTTGACTGTTGTCCCTGACTGTGTTCCATGTCTCAGCTGGCAGATGGCCTGCAGTACATCTTTGCCCACGTGGGTCAGCTCACGGGGATGTACCGCTACAAGTACAAACTGATGAGGCAGATTCGAATGTGCAAGGACCTGAAACATCTCATCTACTACAGGTTTAACACAGTGAGTTCACCTTTCCACATGATACTGACCCCATGTGAATAAGGAACAAGGGAGGAATTCTGGAATGTCAATAAATGACCTGTTCTTACCATGTCTCTGTTCCTGCAGGGGCCTGTGGGCAAAGGTCCTGGCTGTGGTTTCTGGGCTCCAGGCTGGAGAGTGTGGCTGTTCTTCATGAGGGGCATCACCCCACTGCTGGAACGCTGGCTGGGCAATCTGCTGGCCAGGCAGTTTGAAGGTCAGCACCCTGTAAATCCTGCACGTGGGAGGAGTGTGTGGTAAAGATTAATACTGTGTGCTTGCCAGCCAGTTTCCTGTTCATACTGGTGGTCTTTATCCATGCTCCATTGACCAGCTTAGGGCTCTTTCAAGGTCTGTGCCCCCAGAACAGATTCTAAATGGAAATGGGATTTCCTGCTCCCTAGTCACTTAATCATCTACTCCACACTCCTGGCAATTTCTCCAGACATCCTGCACCTCCATGCACTCCTGAATCAGGAAGGGGAATCACTGCCTGGTAGTGTCAGAATTCCTGAAGGACTTTGCTTTTTCCAGGCCGTCACTCCAAGGGTGTCGCAAAGACTGTCACGAAGCAGCGCGTGGAGTCTCACTTTGACCTGGAGCTCAGGGCAGCTGTGATGCACGACATCCTGGACATGATGCCAGAAGGGATCAAGCAGAACAAAGCCAGAACCATCCTGCAGCACCTGAGCGAGGCTTGGCGCTGCTGGAAGGCCAATATTCCCTGGAAGGTAAACCTCTCACTTGGCCTTTGGGTTCAGTTCTAATGTCACCCAAGTGAAGCTGCTCTTGGAAAGCTCCCACTCCTGCTTCCCTCAACTTCCTGTCCCTCCCCAGGTGCCAGGGCTGCCTACTCCTATTGAGAACATGATCCTGAGGTACGTGAAGGCCAAAGCTGACTGGTGGACAAACACAGCTCACTACAACCGGGAGCGGATCCGCCGGGGAGCCACTGTCGACAAAACCGTCTGTAAGAAGAACCTGGGCAGGCTGACCAGGCTCTACCTGAAAGCTGAGCAGGAACGGCAGCATAATTACCTGAAGGTACTTCTGTCCTCCCTGACATTGCACAAATTAATGCTGTTTTCTTAGAGAAGCTTTCACTGATTAATTCTGGTGTGTGGTTCTGCAGGATGGGCCTTACATCACTGCGGAAGAGGCCGTTGCTGTGTACACAACCACAGTGCACTGGCTGGAGAGCAGGAGGTTCTCTCCCATTCCTTTCCCCCCACTGTCCTACAAGCATGACACCAAGTTGCTGATCTTAGCCCTGGAGAGGCTGAAGGAAGCTTACAGGTAAGCAGTAGGAAGTGATCTTTATCTTCAGGGGCACTGGGAAAGGTTTCTGTTCTGTTATCCATTATTCCTGTGATGGAGTATGGTGTGAAATTTACCCTGGTGGACTGGTAAAGCTGTTGGTTTTGGTACTGCCAGTTTATCTGGGAGTTCTTATTGACTCTGTCACTTGGGCAAAACCACTGCCATGCTTGCAAGTTTGGGGATGTGTGTTGTGAGGATTTACAGGTTGAACATTATCATTCATCATTTTAATGCAGTGGCCCTTAGGCTGTTTGTGTGCAGGTGCTGAGCTGTTCTCCTTTGTTCTCAGTGTGAAGTCACGCCTGAATCAGTCACAGAGAGAGGAACTGGGTTTGATTGAGCAGGCTTATGATAATCCCCACGAAGCTCTATCCAGAATCAAGCGACATCTGTTGACTCAGAGAGCCTTCAAGGAGGTGAGTGAAAGCCTGGTGAAAGCCCAGCCATGTTATGCTGCATTCAGAAGCTGAATGGCACAAAAACTTTGTGTTTCCTCTGAACTACCAGCCTCAATTTTTCCTCCCCCCCCCTTTTTTTTAGGTGGGAATTGAGTTCATGGATCTCTACAGCCACTTGGTCCCTGTTTATGATGTTGAGCCCCTGGAGAAGATCACAGATGCTTACCTGGATCAGTACTTGTGGTATGAGGCCGACAAGCGGAGGCTGTTCCCTCCTTGGATCAAACCTGCTGACACTGAACCACCCCCACTGCTGGTGTACAAGTGGTGCCAAGGTCAGTGGGCTCTTGGATTCCATGCAAAAATGATTTTTCCTATGGGGGCACTTGTGTCCAATGAGTCCCCTTAGGAGCTGAATTTTGCTTTTGCAATTTGCAGTCAATAATTACAATCAGAGATGTATTTTGTGGGTTGATACATGTGTATATACTGGAGGAGGACAACTTGCACAGCATTTATGGTTGATTACATAGTTCTCCTCCCACTTCTGGATAGACTAGAAGATCCAGAGTCTGAAAAATCAGACATTGCAGGACTTATGTTGAGTTCCTGTATCCAATGGCTGCTTCTGTGCTCTGATGTGTCAGATAACACAAGACTGTTTGTTCCCTCAGGCATTAATAACCTGCAGGATGTTTGGGAAACGAGTGAAGGGGAATGCAACGTGATGCTGGAATCTCGTTTTGAGAAGATGTATGAGAAGATTGACCTGACCTTGCTCAACAGGCTGCTGCGTCTCATCGTTGATCACAACATTGCTGACTACATGACAGCCAAGAACAACGTGGTGATCAACTACAAGGTGATGGTTGTTGTCAGGAAAGGGGGTTTGTGGTAAGAGGGACCCATGAGGGAGGAGGTTTTGGACTCATGGCAAAGAAGGAGCAGAAGATTTGCCAAAGAAAAGTGATGAGGGAGTAAAAAAATCCTTCTGGGTCATGCTGAAGAATAGCTGCTCAGGTGAAAGGGTTCTGATGTGTTGGGATGGGTTTTCTCACAGTTCCACTTCATCTCCTCAGGACATGAATCACACAAACTCCTACGGGATTATTCGTGGGCTGCAGTTTGCTTCCTTCATTGTCCAGTACTATGGGCTTGTGATGGACCTGCTGGTGCTGGGCCTGCACAGGGCCAGTGAGATGGCTGGGCCTCCCCAGATGCCAAATGACTTCCTCAGCTTCCAGGACATCGCCACGGAGGTGGCCCATCCCATTCGCCTCTTCTGCAGATACATTGACAGGATTCACATCTTCTTCAGGTGAGACCTCTGGGGCCCTGCTTTCCTCAGGTCAGTACAAAGGAAAGGGAGATTTAGTATGCTCCTGCTGCTGGCTTTTGTTCCCTTTTGCTGTTGAAGATCAGGAATATTTGAATTGACAGACTTTCCTGGATAACTGCATGTCCACATGCCTCCTCTTGCTTTCTCAGTTTGCTTTTCTGCAGTTTCTCTGGACCAGTAGAAACACAACAATGTCAAGAAACACAAATGACCAGTAGAAATATGCTCAGTTGTTAGGAATTTGGTAAATTATAGACTGGCAAAATAAGCTTTTTCTGTCTCTTCTGGAAAGATAACCCAGACCCTGAGTCGCTCTGTGCTAATGAAATTCCCCCATTCCTTGGGAGGACACAAAAACAGGATAGTTACCTTCAAACAGGCTGACAAACACCTTTTCCTAATTTAATCCTTATCTTTCTTGCCAGGCTGGTGCTGCTAAGTCAACCATGCAATTCCAGATCCTTTTCTGTGCATTTCCAGGTTTACAGCTGACGAGGCGAGGGACCTGATCCAGCGGTACCTGACAGAGCACCCCGACCCCAACAACGAGAACATCGTGGGCTACAACAACAAGAAGTGCTGGCCCCGGGATGCTCGGATGCGCCTCATGAAGCACGATGTGAACCTGTAAGTGCTGCAGCTGGGGAAGAAGTGGTAGGAAAAAGGGAAAAATCAGTGATAAATAACTGCTGGAGACTGATAGATGCTCAGGATGAGATGTGAGAAGTGAGGAGTGCTGAAATCCTGAAAAACTAGGGAAGTGTGGCCCTCATCTTCTGATGTTTACATTCTCGTAACAAACTTTCTCGCGGACTTTATGTAAATAATTCATTGTTTTGCATTCTTTTCTGGAGGAGGAGAAATTTGATAGACTGTTGGTTTGTCCAATGTCATTGGAGAGGTGGCACTTTCACCCTCCAATCCACTGTCACTTTTGGAAATCTAAAAATGTTGGAGTCAGAAATTAAACTGCTCTCTTTTTTACTTTGGAGAATCCAATATCCGCATCTTTCTATTTCATGTCCTCGAGTGACAGGGAAGCTCTGAGACTTTGCCCAGTGGTTATTTGTGCACATGCTGATGTGTCACTGTGCCCATGCTGTTCTCCAGTGGCCGTGCTGTGTTCTGGGATATCAAGAACCGTTTGCCCCGCTCGGTGACCACGGTGCAGTGGGAGAACAGCTTCGTGTCCGTGTACAGCAAGGACAACCCCAACCTGCTGTTCAACATGTGCGGCTTCGAGTGCCGCATCCTGCCCAAGTGCCGCACCAGCTACGAGGAGTTCACCCACAAGGACGGGGTCTGGAACCTGCAGAACGAGGTGGGCTAGGAGAGCAATCCCTGGCTGGGGTTTGGGTTGGAGAGGGGCTCCCAGGAGGGGACTGACGGGTCTGTGCTCTCCAGGTGACCAAGGAGCGCACGGCTCAGTGCTTCCTGCGTGTGGATGATGAGTCCATGCAGAGGTTTCACAACAGAGTGAGGCAGATCCTCATGGCCTCTGGCTCTACAACCTTCACTAAGGTAAGGGAGGAGGGAGATCTGTGACAGCTTTCTACAGATTCTTGGGAATGAACCAGGAGCTGATCCTTTCCTTTCCTTTCTAGATTGTCAATAAATGGAACACAGCTCTGATTGGCTTGATGACTTATTTCCGGGAAGCTGTTGTAAATACTCAGGAGCTGCTTGATTTGCTGGTGAAGTGTGAGAATAAAATCCAGACTCGGATCAAGATCGGCCTGAATTCCAAAATGCCCAGCCGTTTTCCTCCTGTGGTGTTCTACACCCCTAAGGAGCTGGGGGGGCTGGGCATGCTCTCCATGGGCCACGTTCTCATCCCTCAGTCTGACCTGAGGTGAGTTGTGCTGTTCTATCTCCTGCATGACTTGAGTGTTCTCTTAGATGCTCCTTCCCCTAAAAATATTCCAAGAGTGCTAAACCATGCCATGGTACAGAGCTGTGTTGCCTTTACACTAGCACATGGCAGTGATCAGGGAAGTCCCAGTTCCTCCTACCTCATTCTTGTCTCTTTGATCCAGGTGGTCCAAGCAGACAGATGTTGGCATCACTCATTTCCGCTCGGGAATGAGTCATGAGGAGGACCAGCTCATCCCAAATCTGTACCGTTACATCCAGCCATGGGAGAGTGAATTCATTGACTCTCAGAGGGTGTGGGCAGAGTATGCCCTGAAAAGACAGGAGGCTATAGCCCAGAACAGGTGTGTGTCCACGTGTGGACAGCAGTGGGAAGTTTTGTGCTGTCTGGGGATTTTGGAGACCTTGCTGGCCCTGTGGTACCTGCAATGCTGTTCCCTCACCTCTGGCATTTCAGTGTCCCCTGCCTGAGCTCTGTGTCATTTCTGTGATCTCATCAGCTAACTACTCATTAATGCATTGCTGTAAATTGAGAGGTAACAAAGTGTGGGGATTTTTTTCCTCAGGCGTCTGACCCTGGAGGATCTGGAGGACTCGTGGGACAGGGGAATTCCTCGGATTAACACCCTTTTCCAGAAGGACAGGCACACTCTGGCTTATGATAAAGGTTGGAGAGTCAGGACTGACTTCAAACAGTATCAGGTACTGATAGGGAATTTCTCTTCACCTGAATATGAAGTTCAGATACCTGTTCCAAGCAAAGTCCTTCTGCCTTGTGTTACTGCAGGTGTACTTTTGTCTCTCTGCTGTAGAAAGAATTTACAGCCTTGTGCTGGGACTGGTAGAGGCTGTTTGGAACCAAATGCTCCAGAATTTGTAGCTTATCTGCTTTGGAATGCAGTGTATTGAAGAAAACCACAATAAACACAACAACATATTAAAGAATCAGTTCTGGAGAGAGAAAAATAATTATCCCAAAACAAGCATTCCAAAATATTAAGTTTTAGTAATAGTAATTGTTATTTAAAGCCTTTAATGACAGCTCTGTAGAAGGCCAGTGCCTGAAAGATAAAAATATCACCTGGGGTTGCACGCAGTGAATTGCAGAGTGGTACTGAGAGAACTCGTGTTGTAGATGAGCTGTGTCCTCCAGCACTGAGGGCATGGGGCTTTTTACCTGCTCGCTGACCATCACCTTGGTGTTGGCTCCTGCAGTTAGTGCAGCCAGGGGAATGATGTGCTCGCTGTTGTCTCCAGGTGCTGAAGCAGAACCCGTTCTGGTGGACACACCAGCGCCACGATGGCAAACTCTGGAACCTGAACAATTACCGCACGGACATGATCCAGGCTCTGGGCGGGGTGGAAGGGATCCTGGAGCACACACTCTTCAAGGGCACCTACTTCCCCACGTGGGAGGGTCTCTTCTGGTAAGAGGAACTTTGGTGTGGGCTCTGGGCTTGGGCTGTGCTGCTTCTGTTGAGTTTCTGCTGGTTTTCAGTGGTTCTTTCAGAATGTTGTGTAGTTCAGTTGTGAGGGCACCTGGGAGGGAGCTACAGCTGAACTTGCAAATCCATGGAAATTTCTTGGCATGAAGCAACCCTCCCAGCCCGTGGCTGATCCCTGTGTCTGTTACAAGTGACACATGGCAGCAGAGATGAGGGACATCTCATTGAGGTGAATTGAATGGTCTGCCCTTTCTAGGGAGAAGGCCAGTGGCTTTGAGGAGTCCATGAAGTGGAAGAAGCTGACAAATGCCCAGAGATCGGGTTTGAACCAAATTCCAAACAGAAGATTCACTCTCTGGTGGTCTCCTACCATCAACAGAGCCAATGTAAGTACCTGGTGTTTGTCCCTCTAGGAGCAGACAACACTTTTCCACTGAAATGAGAGCAGTTAATTGATCCAATTAATTATCAGGACATCTCTTAGAGAGGTATTAACCTCCTTAACGGGAGATGCTCCATTTTTTAAAATTTCCTCAGTCGTGCTGTTGTGTGTTCTCACAGCTGCTTTTCCTTTGCAGGTGTATGTTGGGTTCCAGGTGCAGCTGGATTTGACAGGGATCTTCATGCACGGCAAAATCCCCACACTGAAGATTTCCCTCATCCAGATTTTCCGAGCTCACTTGTGGCAGAAGATCCATGAGAGCATTGTCATGGATTTGTGTCAGGTGAGCAGTGTTGGCTTGGTTTGTTTCTGTGCCCTTTTGGAGCAGGATTAGTCTTTCCCCAGCAATTTGGCAGAGAAAGGGAAGAGACATAAAATGGGATTTTCCTGACTGCCTTGGTGTTGAGGATAAATTCCTTATCTGGGTTGCTTGAATCTCATCTTTGGCTGCTTTTTCCCAGGTGTTTGATCAAGAGCTGGATGCTCTGGAGATTGAGACAGTGCAGAAGGAGACAATCCATCCCAGGAAGTCCTACAAGATGAACTCCTCATGTGCAGATATCCTCCTCTTTGCTTCCTACAAGTGGAATGTGTCACGTCCATCCTTGCTGGCAGATTCCAAGTGAGTTTCCCTTTTCCCTCTCCTCAGTCTCCCTTCAGAGCAGAGCTGCTGAGCCTGTTCATCCAGAGCCTCTGTGTCTCTTGGGCATCTGGGAGACACTGGAGATTGTGCCCAGCAAAGCACAGGGAATGTTTGGGTAGATGGTTGCAGCATCTCCTGGCACTGCCTTTGCAAAACACCAACACTGACTCTGCTCCTGTTCTCTCCTCTGGGTGAACTTTTCCCTGAGCTGTTGAAGGTTCTTCTGGAAACCCCACAAAGCTGAGCTGGCCCAGGGCCAGAATCTGGAGTGAATTCTCACCAGACAATCCCTAGGGGAGATGACCCTCATGACTGCACAGCAGTGGACTCACTGCTGCTTTGTTTAAACCTTTCAAAAGTCTCTGCATCCACTGCTGTGTGAGGAGAACAGCAGGGTCCCTTTCCAGGGTGGAACATGGATATGAGCTGGCTGCAGTGTCCATGCTGGGTGACAATCACTGCAGGAGAATTTTGTGCCAGATGAACTTGTGGCCTGCTTTCTCCTCAGGGATGTGATGGACAGCACCACCACCCAGAAGTACTGGATTGACATCCAGCTGCGCTGGGGCGACTACGACTCCCACGACATTGAGCGCTACGCCAGGGCCAAGTTCCTGGACTACACCACGGACAACATGAGCATCTACCCCTCTCCCACTGGGGTTCTCATTGCCATTGATCTGGCCTACAACTTGCACAGGTCAGAGCTGCACCTTCTGTGGTTTCATTTTAGGGTTGGCATTGGTGGTTTGTGGGTGTTTGTCTCAGTCCAGACTGGGTTGTATTCCAGGCAGGAGGATGAGGGGAGGAGGCAGAAGCTGGAGATGGGCAGTGAGGGGGGATAAGGCATCTCAGGTTGCCCAGTTTTGCTCAGTAGTAGTGGTTCAGTTCCCTCAGTTCATTAATAATTTGTTTCTTAGGCTATTCCTGTCAGACTGTTGTTGGAGATGAAGGACAGGCCGTGTTTCAAAGGCCTTACAAGTGGGGACAGCTATTTCTCACTGGATACAAGGGGCAAAGTCAGAAATCAGTTCTCCAGTGTGTTTGTTAGAGAAGGTGCAGCTTTTCTGGGACTGCAGCATGTGTGTGCTGTGGCTTTCCACAGGGGGTGTAGGTAAAAGCCATAGGTGCCCACCTCCCAGGGGCATTACAGAAGTCACACTGCAGTACAAATCTGTATTTGTAGCAGTACAAAGGGGCCTGGCTGCTGCATGGAAAGACTTGAGTGGGGCTGTTGCCTCTTCAGGTCTAATGGTAATAACTTCTGTTTGTTTCCTCCTTCAGTGCTTATGGGAACTGGTTCCCTGGGAGCAAACCTCTGATCCAGCAGGCCATGGCCAAAATCATGAAAGCAAACCCTGCCCTGTATGTGTTGAGGGAACGGATCCGCAAAGGGCTGCAGCTCTACTCCTCAGAGCCCACGGAGCCCTACCTGTCCTCCCAGAACTATGGGGAGCTCTTCTCCAACCAGATCATCTGGTTTGTGGATGACACCAACGTGTACAGAGTCACCATCCACAAGGTGAGGCCTGAGGGTGTCTCAGGGAAAGGACTGAATGAGGTGGAGGTTTCCACGTGTGATGGAAATCTGGGAGTCAACACATGGACCCAGATTTTTGCAGAGTGCACAGAGCAGCTCTTAGATTTTCCACACACACGAGGTTTGAGAGAGTTGGCTCTTGTGCAGAAGGTGGGGGTGGGCTCCATTTATCTCCCTGCACTTCTCACTCTCACTTTTTCCCTCAGACTTTTGCATTTCCCACACAGCTCCTGCTCAAAGCACACAGAGAGTTGGCTCTTGTGCAAAGGTGGGGGTGGGCTCCATTTATCTCCCTGCACTTCTCACTCTCACTTTTTCCCTCAGACTTTTGAAGGGAATTTGACCACAAAACCCATCAACGGAGCCATTTTCATCTTCAATCCCAGAACTGGGCAGCTCTTCCTGAAGATCATCCACACGTCTGTGTGGGCAGGACAGAAGCGTCTGGGACAGGTAGGGCCTGGCCGTGCCTTGGGTGTGAGCTGGGGCTGGGCTCTGACTGCTTGGGACACTCCCTTGAGCAGAAAACATCACAAAGATCTTCATCTTCCGGCCTCTTAATGAGTTTGGAGCTCCAAAGTCCAAGTGATCAGGCAGGCAGGAGCATGGGATATAAAAGTGGAGGAACACAGGCATTGCTGCTGCAAGGACTTTGAGGCTCTGAGGTGTAAAGACTCCACATCATCAAGCAGAGCTCGAGGAGCAGTGCTCTGCTCCTTGTTACAGAATTCACTCTGCACTTGGCTGTACATGCAGTGCAGTGAGAAAGCTCAGGTGGCAAATCCAGGGAGGTGGAGTAGCCAGCTGTTGTTTTCTGAGCCACTCAGGAGTAACTGAGCTCCAGGAATGGGAGCTGCCCTCTGTGATCAGTAAGGAGGAAATGCTGGGTCTTGTCACTGATCTGGAGCAAACCATAAATTCCAGTTGTATTTTTAGAATTTGGTTTGTGTCCCTTTGGTTCCCAGAGACATGGAGGCTCTGCTGGAGAGCAGGGGGACACTTCTCTAACCCTGCTCTCTTTCTGTAGCTGGCCAAGTGGAAGACTGCTGAAGAAGTGGCTGCCTTGATCCGGTCCCTGCCCGTAGAGGAGCAGCCAAAGCAGATCATAGTGACACGGAAAGGCATGCTGGACCCACTGGAGGTAAGGCTGCAGCTCCCTGAGGATGTGTAAAATCTGTGGGAGATAACAGTTCTATGTCCTGAGATGTTCTGCAGTAGCTGTGAGCTAATTCCTCTTGATAAATTCCAGGTGCACTTGCTGGATTTCCCCAATATTGTGATCAAAGGCTCGGAGTTGCAGCTGCCCTTCCAGGCCTGTCTGAAAGTGGAGAAATTTGGTGATCTCATCCTGAAGGCCACTGAACCCCAGATGGTTCTCTTCAATCTCTATGATGACTGGCTGAAAACCATCTCTTCCTACACAGTAAGCACAGATGTGTCTCCTGCATTTTGCTTTGCTGCTGATAAATGAGGCAAGGAACCAAGGCCTCAGATATCCCTGATGAATTGTTTGGGAGCACTTGGCTCTGAACCTGCCTGGATTTTTCTTTAGATGGATTTCCTTGGCAATTCCCATGTGCTCAAACAGAGCAATGCTGTACTAGGGCCTTGTACATTTAATTTTCTTCTTTCTAACTCCATCTTCTTTTCATCTCCAAGGCATTCTCCCGTCTGATCCTGATTCTCCGGGCACTACACGTGAATAACGATCGAGCCAAAGTTATCCTGAAGCCAGACAAGACAACCATCACTGAGCCTCACCACATCTGGCCAACCCTGACAGATGAGGAGTGGATCAAGGTGGAGGTGCAGCTGAAGGATCTCATCCTTGCTGACTATGGCAAGAAGAACAAGTAAGGCATAATCCTGCCAGCCTTTCCTTCCTGCCCTAAAGGCCGTGGCCAGGGGCCTTTGTCAATGCACTCTCAGCTTTGTAGGGGATCTGGTTAATTTTAATAACCTTCTGGTAAGGCAGATAAAAATGTCAGCACCAAATCTTTGATCGGATCATCACGTGATCATGGCCCCTCTTTTTTTAAAAAAGTTGTGGTTTAATTTTTTCCTAGTGCCCAGAGTGGGTGTTCTGAGCTTATGCCTGAAGGTGAGAAGGCTCCAGAATATATTTTGAAATGCTTAACTCAGGTGAATTTTCTCTTCCAGCGTGAACGTTGCATCCCTGACCCAGTCGGAGATCCGAGACATCATCCTGGGCATGGAGATCTCTGCCCCATCTCAGCAGAGGCAGCAGATTGCAGAAATTGAGAAGCAAACCAAGGAGCAGTCACAGCTGACAGCCACGCAGACCCGCACGGTGAACAAACACGGGGATGAAATCATCACCTCCACCACCAGCAACTACGAAACCCAGACCTTCTCCTCCAAGACTGAGTGGAGGGTCAGGTAGGAAGGCAGGCAGGGGTGGTGGAAAGGGTTGGAATGCTCAGGGAGGATCTGTGCCCCCTCTGATCACTGTCTCCTCCTCACAGAGCAATCTCTGCTGCCAACCTCCACCTGCGGACAAACCACATCTATGTCTCATCAGATGACATAAAGGAGACAGGTTACACCTACATTCTTCCCAAAAATGTGTTGAAGAAGTTCATTTGCATCTCAGACCTGCGGGCCCAGGTGAGTGTGCAGGGTGTTTGTTACAGTTCTGCCCCACTCAAACACATCAGGGGGGAAACTCTTGGTGAAGGGCTGGGAACCTGCTGTGGTTTGTCCACATGAATCCCTCTGATGCTCTCCTCAGAAATTAAAGCTGCACAGAGATCTCTTCTGGCCTTCTAAGGCAGGTTTGTGTGTTTTAGATTGCAGGTTACCTGTATGGAGTGAGCCCTCCAGACAACCCCCAGGTGAAGGAGATCCGGTGCATTGTGATGGTGCCCCAGTGGGGGACACACCAGACCGTGCACCTCCCAGGGCAGCTGCCACAGCACGAGTATCTCAAGGTGGGTTGAGGTTCAGCTTCCAGGGTGGATGGGAGGTCAGTGACAAGGATCTGAGGTGGTGGAGCAGCTTCCCTTGGTCTTTTGTAGTTGTAGGACTGAAAGGGCTCAGTCTGAAGTCAAACTTGATTGAGATCAAGTGAGGGGGAAGCCTGTGGTCTCTGTCCTTTTTGCCAGGCTTGAAGTGGTCTCATTTTAAATGGTTTTGATTTTTCTCTAAACCACTCCTTTTGTCAGGAAATGGAACCTCTGGGATGGATTCACACCCAACCGAACGAGTCCCCTCAGCTGTCACCACAGGATGTCACCACCCACGCCAAGGTCATGGCTGACAACCCCTCCTGGGATGGGGAGAAGACCATCATCATCACCTGCAGGTGAGGGGCAGGGAGCCTTCTGCTGCAGAGCTGGGAAACGCAAAATTGGGAGAAAGGGAATGTTGGCTCATTCCTGCTTTCCCTCCTCTGCCCCAGGTGAGTCTGACTTGCCTCATGTCTTCTCCCTTTCAGTTTCACCCCTGGCTCATGCACATTGACAGCCTACAAGCTGACCCCGAGCGGGTACGAGTGGGGCCGGCAGAACACGGACAAGGGCAACAACCCCAAGGGTTACCTCCCCTCCCACTACGAGAGGGTGCAGATGCTCCTGTCCGACCGCTTCCTCGGCTTCTTCATGGTCCCAGCACAGGGCTCCTGGAACTACAACTTCATGGGTGAGCTGGCCTGGGGAGGGGAGGGGGAAAGGAGGCAGTGTGAGGAGCTTGGGGAGGAAGGAATAGCTCTTTACCCACTCCAAGACTTCCTCAGAGTGGCTGGCAGGGATACCAGCACTGTGCCCTGAACTTTCCTTAGCACCAGCATTGGGATGTCAGTTCAATGATTTTTTTTTTTTTTTTTTTTTTTTTTTTTTGGTGGCTCGAGAGGAAAAATGGATCCTATGTCTGTCAGGATTGTAGTGCATGGTCTATCGCCACTGAATAATTAATCTCTGTCAGGCAGAAGAGATAATGGAAAATGCAAGAGAGAAGCTGTTCCCAGTAGGGAGGTCCTGGTATCATGAACACCACGGGCAGCTGGAGGAAGGGTCAGGAAATGACAGTGACAGAACACTCGACTAGCATAAAAGGATTGTAAATCTCTTGAGAGGAGGAACGCAAAGCAGGATGATTTTTTGGGTTTAGAACTCTCTCTCTCCTGGCAGGGAAATGGTTGTAGAAGGGTGGAGGGCTTTGTTAGGCTCCTGAGGGGTGCTCAGGTGGGTGACACTCCCTCTTTTCCAGGTGTCCGCCACGACCCCAACATGAAGTACGAGCTGCAGCTCGCCAACCCCAAGGAGTTTTACCACGAGGTCCATCGCCCCTCTCACTTCCTCAACTTCGCGCTGCTGCAGGAGGGGGAGGTTTACTCTGCCGACCGCGAGGATCTCTACGCCTAATCCTGCCCGCGCCCCTCTTAGTACTGTTGATATTCAACAGCGTGTTCGTGTGCCCCGCTCCCTCCACTGTGCCCCGCTCGCCCCCCTCACCCCGCGCGTTGTTGTTTTCCCCACTTTTCCGCTGAATAAATTTTGTACGAACGGGAGCGCTGAGGTCCCGCCTCGGGGCGGCCCCGGACGGGGCGGGCCGGGCCGGCGGAGCGTGCGCGGGCCGGGGCCATGGCGGAGCCGCTGTGGCGAACGCCGCCGGCGAGCCTGGCCCCGCCGCACGTCTATCGCATGGCGGGAGCGCTGGGCGCCGAGCTGCGCCGCCTCTCCGCCCGCTTCGGGCCCGACGCCGTGGCCGGGCTGGTGCCGCCCGTGGTGCGGCTGCTGGAGCTGCTCGAGGCGCTGGTGGCCCCGCCGGGCGCTGAGGGGGAGGCGGCGGCAGCGCCGGCCGGGCCGCAGGAGGCGGAGGTGAGCGGGGAGCCGGGAGCTGCGCCGGTGGCACCGAGCCGCCTGTTGGCTTTTCCCGGGGCAGGGGGCTGACACGCGTGTCCCACGTTTTGTGGGACGGCTCCGACCCCGCTGTTCCCTTTTCCCAGGGGATGGCTCTGGCCCCGCTGCCCTGCATCCCCTGGGACGGCTGTGCTGTGGCTGTTCCCTTCTCCCAGAGGATGGCTGTCCCTGCTCTCCCCCGTCCCCTGGGACGGCCCTGGTCTCGCTATCCCTGGCCTCTGGCATGGGTCTGACCCGACTGTCCCCCATCCCTTGGGGATAGGTCAGACCTGTCTGGGCCAGTTGTCCCCCCGGGCTGGCTGTAACCCAGCTGTCCGCCTTTCCGGGGTGGTGGCACTGACCCCACTGTCCCCTGTCCCCTGGGACGGTTCTGATCTTGCTATCCCTGTCCTCTGGTATGGGTCTGACCAGGCTGTCCCCCTTTCCGGGCTTGTGGCAGTGACCCCACTGTCCCATATCCCCTGGGAAGCCTCTGACCTGGCTGTCACCGTCCACTGGAACAGCGCTGGCCTGGCTGATGCCTGGCCGACCTGGCTGTCACTGCCGCCGGGGGTGGCTCTGACCCGGTGTCCCCGGTGTCCCCGTCCCCCAGGACCCGGAGCAGAGGCTGTGGGAGGCCGAGCGCCGGGAGCGAGCCCTGCACGGCCGCCTGGCCTGCCTGGAGGAGCAGAACCGCCAGCTCCTGGGGCAGCTTGCCGAGAGCCAGTCCCAGGAAGGTGGGTGTCCCCGTGGGTTTGGGGTCCCCTGATGCCACAGGGTGTCCCTGTGGAGCGGCAGGCTGGGTGCAAGGCTGAACCTGTTCTTCTGGAGGATGGAATGCTGCTCTCCTTTCCCTCACCTTGGAGACCTGTCCTAGCAGAGAGCATAGGCATTACCTTGTTTTGCAAGTCACAGGGATCCCAAACCTCCAGAGCACCTTGAAAGCCCCCAGGAGGGTGGTGGAGGCAGGCACAGGGTTTGGGCTGCTGTGGCAACACAAAGATGTTCCACGAATGGTCTAAAACTCTCAGTTCCCTTCTTTCCCACTGTGAGATTACCAGGAACAAGTCAGATTTTGCAGAAGCACTGAGGAACTTCATAGGGTTGTGGGCTTGGGGGAGTCCCTGGGGACTCTCACTCCTGTCCACCCTGTCTGCTCTCAGACAGCACGGCACGGAAGGAGCGGGAGGTGATGCTGCGGCTGAAGGAGGTGGTGGACAGGCAGAGGGATGAGCTCCGTGCCCAGGCCCACGAGATCGTCTGCAAGAGCCGGGACACGGAGGCGGTGAGGGCGGGGCAGCTCAGGGGTGTGGTGTGCCGAGGGCCCGGGGATCTGCTTTCATGTCACATCCCCCCCGGGGCTGTCACAGCTGCTGAGCCTGCTGGGACAGGTGGCACTGGTGTCCCTGGGTGGGGGCACTGCCTCACCTCTGGCTGCCCTGGGCCCTCCAGCTGCAGGAACAGCTCCATCGCTTCATGGCCATGAACGAGGAGCTGCGGCACAAGGTGGCCGTGGTGCAGGCCCAGCTCAAGAGTGCTCTGGAGCAGAAGTCAGACCTGGAGGCTGCGATGCTGCAAAGCCAGAGGGAAACAAGCAGGAGGAGCAGGACAGCCTTGGAGAGCCGGCAGCCAGAGCCTGGCGTGGTGAGTCTGAGCTGACCCACACCAGAGCCTGGTGAATCTGAGCTGACCCCACAGCAGAGCCTGGTGAGTCTGAGCTGACCCACACCAGAGCCTGGTGAGTCTGAGCTGACCCACACCAGAGCCTGGCGTGGTGAGTCTGAGCTGACCCCACACCAGAGCCTGGTGAGTCTGAGCTGACCCACACCAGAGCCTGGCGTGGTGAGTCTGAGCTGTGGCCTTGCTGCTGGGCATCACCACCACTGACCCCACGTTCCCAGCCTTGTGTGAAGCTCTTGGCACACACAGATGTGGCTGCTCAAGGAAACTCCACAGCTGAAAACTGAACGGTGTGATGTCTGCAGTGCCACTAACACCTTCTCTGTAGAAGCTGTTATGGGTGGAGCAAGATGAGGTGACAGGAGTTAAAGTAGATGGGACACAGAGGATGAGGGGTTTGCCATGTGTGGTGATGGACAGTGGTTGCTGGCTGAGATGGGGACATTCCTGGGACTTTTCCATTTTTGCCTGTATGTGCACTCAGCCTTTGGGTGGGGGTTTTGAGGTCTCTGCTTGCCTGCTGACTCTCTTTCCATCCCCTCCAGGAGGGAGCCCTGTCACCCTCAGAGGAGCCGCAGCACCAGGATGAGGGCAGGAGCCCTGCTCACTGCTGCTTCTCCAAGGAAGAGCTGCAGCAGATCCTGCAAGAGAGGAATGAGCTCAAGACCAACCTGTTTTTGGTGCAGGAGGAGCTGGCCTATTACCAGAGGTGAGTCCTGTCCCTGCAGCCACGCCTGGCCCATCAGAGGCTGCTCCCACCACAGTCAGGGCAGAATCTTCCCCAGGCTCTTGGTTAACCAGCTGGCTGCTTTTTACCAGGGAGCTGCTGAACGAGGAGAGAATTCCCAGCTTCTTCCTGGATGCAATGAAGTCAAATATCAAAAAGCAGAGGAAAAAAATCAGAGCCAAAATGCTGGGAACGACGGAGGAGTCGGCAAGCAGGTGAGTCAGGCTGGGTGCTGGGATCCTCCCGTGCTGGGTGGGTGCTGGCTGGCCTGCTCCAGGGTTTCCATGTGCTTGATGCCCTGGATTGGAGTCTCCCCAAGCCCAGAGCTGCCTCCTCCCTGCAGAGATCAAAGGTTTGATGTCTGCAGTTGATGTGTTGCTCTGGCATAGCTGTGCCACAGGGGCTGGGCTTTGTGCTGTAGCTCATGTGTCCCTGTCACCAGTCAGGCACGGCCTGGCCAAATGCCACTTGTCCCTGCGTGCATGTGACAAAAGGGAGGTGAGGTGGTGGCACTGGGCAAACTCCAGAGTGGCTCCAGCACTTGCTGCTGTGGCTGAGTGCAGGTTTACCCCCATTTCTTTGTGCAGTGATGAAGAGGAGGGCTCCTGGCTCCCAGGTCATGGCACAGACTGTGTGGATGCTCAGCCTCCAGAATCCAAAATCAGGAGCTTGTAAGTTTGCTCCTGTGCTGGTAGGGACAGGAGGCTCTGCCAGTGGAGAGGTTTGGGGCTTGGCTGGCACCTGGCAGCTGTGGAGCTTGGATATGATGGGAACAGAGTCAGCAGGCTGGTGCAGGGCTGGCAGGGATGCTGCCAAAGCAGGGGTTGCTGTTTTAGGGGGATCTGCCTTGTCCTGGGTGCCACACGCTCCCAGGGCCCACAGCCAGGCTGTGTCCTGCTGCCACCAGCACAGAGGGAGGTTGGGATTCTGCATCTTCCCTGGGGAGGTTCTTCTCCCCCACAGCTCTTATCTGCTCTCTCTGCAGTTTTGGGCTGTGGTATCAGGGCAGCAGCAAAGACCCCCCGACATCCCGCTGCTCTGGAACCTGGGAAATCATTGACTCACTGGACACACAGCTGGAGCCAGAGGGAGAGAACAAGGCAGGGCCCAGCTGCCCTGACAGAGCCACAGCACCACTCTGACCCCACGGGAGCAGGATCTGTCCTCGCAGCAGAACTTCCTGGATCCTCTTCTTCCTGTGGATTCAAGAGCAGCACAGCAGCCCTGGCACTTCCCTGTGCCGTGGTGGTGGCAAAGCCCCAGCGTGGGCAGGTTCCTGCAAACCCACTGGGACACCTGGATGTGGGCTGCCAGCCTGGCATGGGACAGCTCAGCACCTCTGGGCATCTCTGCCCACCAGCCACCCTTTCACTGTGCCCACAGTTTAGCTACAGAGGGGCCCTCTCAGCTGTGCCCCCTCCCCACTGCTCCCTGCTTGCAGCTCAGCATGGTGGGGGGTCTGCACCCTCTTCATTCTCCACACCCCAAAAGGGATCTTTCATCCCCTGGTGGCTCTTTGCAAAGCCCTCTGCTCACAGCCCACGATTCCATTGCCCCATCCTGCTCTGTGGGTGTTTTACCTCACTCCTTTCTGTCTGTAGCTCCCCAATCCCTGCAATGTGAAGGTCCAGTTGGTGTGTCCTGGGGTCCCCACATGGCTGGGAGGGGCTGAGCACACTGCACTGGGTGTCCAGGTGCTCCCGTGGCTGGGAGCCACCAGGATCAGCACCACCAGGGCCACTCCTGCACTTCTCAGGCATGGGGTGAATCAGTTTTGTACTGGCACCTCTTCCTGCCACCTCTGGGACCTGGCAGACTGGAACAATCCTTGTGTTCATGGGGGCGAGTCAGTCCCCTCAGGTCAGGTACTTTCTACCTTTAATTTGGAAATAAATCAGTCTCTTGTTTTTCCTCTGAGGTTCTGGCTGCAGCCTCTGCTCTGCTTGGGGAGGGCTGGGTCATGCTCCCAGGTTTCCCTTACCCTTCTCCTAATGGCTGTGCCCCCTGAGCCCCTTCTGGTGGGTCAGCTGTGATGGGGAAGGGGGCTCCAGGGCGGTGATCCCACAGTGCTGGGCATGGAGGAGTTAATTCCTGCATGGCCAAGGGGAGCACTGTGCTTCTAACCCGGAGCCCCCCCCGGCTGAGCTGGCCTCGGGTAGGAAAAAGGTGTTTCCTGTGCATCTGCTGACACAAAGCTCCTGGGGACGTGGCGAGGTGGGACAGTGGCCAGCAGCCCTGCAAAGGCCAACATAGGTCAGGCTGTGTTGCCATGGGGGACATGGGGACCCCTCCTCTGAGCCCCTGCCAGGAGCTGGCAGTGCCATGAGGTGGCTCATGGGGTTGAGGCAGGGGGTGGCACTGGACACCTTGTTTGGGTTGGGGGGACATTGGCTGGAGCAGTTTTGGGGGCAGTGGAGGATGGCACAGGAGGAGTGGGGTGACACAGGTGAGATGTTCAGGCAGGTCCCACCCCTGTGTGGCTGTGTTGAGCCCCTGGGTGCCCCTTTCTGTGGCAGGGCCAGAAATAGCCCGGGCAGCAGCATTCCCTGCTCCCCCTCCCCGCCGCACCCTGACGTCTGGATCGGGGCGCCTCCTCCCGCGTTTCCTCAGGAAAAAACCCAAGGCTGGAGGGAGGAAGAGGCCGCCCCACGGGTGGGACGGGACAGACGGGACAGAGGGACACCAGCGTGGGGCTGGGGAGCCACCAGGACTGGGGCCCTGGTGCCCTGCTGGAATGGAGAGCGCCCGGCCCATCCTCTGCCTCCAGCTGTGGCTGTGGGTGCAGAGCTCTGCCCAGGAGCTCGACCCTGAGGGCAGGAACGTCTGCAGGTAGGTGCCACGGGGGTCCCCACCTGTGCCACTCCATCTCCTGGGGCCTCTCAGCAGCCCCAGAGGGTTGGTGTCCGTCTCTCCTCCCAGGGACAGAGATGTGCAGCCTGGCACGGGGTGGGTGCAGACTGGGGTGGTGCTGGGGAGCGTGGCTGGGGCATGTCTGGGCATTTGGGGCATCAGACCCCTTCTCCAGGGCTTATTTCTCATTCACCTTCAGAGTGCAGGGCAACGGGGCAATATGGGACCCATGGCAAAACTCATTGTGGGGAAATGTCACTGTAGCAAACCCCAAAGAGCTTTGGGACTGGTGTCCCCTGAATTTGTTGCCACGTTGTCTCTCCCATTGTCTCCCATCAGTGGTGACACCTTTCATGGCCTTCACTTCAGTGCCTCATTTCTTCACTGCTGGTGAAGCTTTGAGCCTCTCCCAGGGCATGGGACACCCGGCACACCTCCGTGGGGACATTCCCAGCACTTCGGGCAGCCCAGCCCAGCCCAGCCGCCCACCCGGGCTGCAGCCTCCTAAATTTCCTTCTATTTTTCTGGTTTCCTTCCGGAGCGTTGCCCTGGGGGCCACGCCGCCTTCTCGGCACTGGGGCAAGGATCGCTTCGCCTTGGCCGGGGCCGTGGAGCCGCCCTGGTCCCCCGCCCTGGCTGACACCCCCGGTCTCTCCCGCAGGTTCCCGGCCGGCCCGGAGTGCTGTCCCGGCTGGAGGCAGGAGGGGAGGGCGTGCACGGTCGGTGAGTGATGGATGGGGTGAACCCCAAGGCATGGTCCCCACGCTCATCCGGGTGGATTCTTCTGGGTGTTGGGGGAAACTCTGCAGCTCTCCATGAGCGGTGCCAGTGGGGAGCTCCAGGTGCTGATGGTGCTGCAGCTGAGCCAGAGGGATGGGATGGTGCTTTCCCCGGGAATGCTGTCCCTAAGGGAGCTGGGTGGGTGGCAGGTGGGGTGTGAGCCCCGACCAGAGAGGGCTGAGTGCCTTTCCTGCCACGACAGCCGTGTGCGAGGGGGAGGACGCCTGCAGAGAGGGCGAGGTGTGCGTGAAACCCGGGCTGTGCCGCTGCAAACCCGGCTTCTTCGGAGCAGACTGCAGCTCCCGTGAGTGCCCTCCCCGCGCTCAGCCCCTGCCATCCCCCTTTAAAGCCAGCTGGATGCTCGGGGGGCTGCCGGGCTTCTCCCCATCCTGCCTGTGTCCTTTCCCCTCGCAGGCTGCCCCGAGCAGTACTGGGGCCACGACTGCAAGCGGAGCTGCCCGTGCCACCCCAACGGGCGCTGCGACCCCGTCAGCGGCCACTGCACCTGCGACCCCTACCACTGGGGTGGGCTCTGCCAGTTCCCCTGCCAGTGCGGCCCCCACGGCCGCTGCGACCCCCTGACCGGCGCCTGCCACTGCGAGCCGGGCTGGTGGGCTCCGAGCTGCAGGAAGCAATGCCAGTGCAACCCCTCCACCTCCCACTGCGACCCCCTGAGCGGGCTGTGCCGCTGCCTGCCGGGCTGGTGGGGCAGGAGGTGCAGCTTCAAGTGCTCCTGCAACGTCTCGCCCTGCGCGCAGGAGACGGGCAAGTGCGAGTGCCTGCCTGGCTATTGGGGACCGGCGTGCCAGCGGCACTGCGACTGCGGGCACGGCTCCTGCAGTCCTGTCACCGGCCACTGCAGCTGCGAGCCCGGCTACCAGGGCAGGAGCTGCCGGGACCCCTGTCCCGCAGGGAAATACGGATCTCAGTGCGTGCACAGGTGAGATGGAGGAGCAGAGGGATCCAGCGGGCTGCAGTCAGATCGTGGGGGAGGGCACTGTACCTGTCTGTCCCTTTGGCTGGGCAGGGAGACCCATCCTGGGTTTGGGCATCCCAGGGTGGATGCAGCATCAGAGTTGCCCCAAAAGAAACATCTCGCTAATGCCAGCAGAAAGTGTCACCCTAAAATCTGGTCGTCCTTAATCTTGCTCCCTATGGTGGTAAAGCAGCATGTCCCAACTCAGAACATCCTGTGATTCTGCTGCCCTCCTCTCCTCTTGCTACCACAGAGCATTAGGCACCACCGTGTTTCCCCTCAGTCCAAAATGATGCTCAATGATTTTGTGGTATGAAACCTGCTTTTTGTGGTGTGAAAGCCGCTTTTTAGGGGTACAAGGGTGGGCGTTGTGACCTCAGTGCCTCTCTGCCCACACAGCTGTGGGAGCTGCAAGCGCAGCCAGCCCTGCTCACCCGTGGATGGTTTCTGCCTGGCCTGCCAGCCTGGCTGGAACGGGACCCTCTGCAAGGATCCCTGTGCTCCTGGATTCCATGGGGATGGCTGCCTCCAGCCGTGTCCCCGCTGCCAGCACGGGGAGCCCTGTGACCCCCAGAGCGGGTCCTGCCTGCGCTGTGACCCCGGCTGGACAGGACCCAGGTATGTCCAGGGTGAGGCCCCTGGTCCTTGGGGGTGTCCCTGCTCTGGGGTGCAGTCGCTGATGCTTTGCTCTGTGTTGGCAGCTGCAACAGCTCCTGCCCCATGGGCACCTTTGGTGATGGCTGCCAGTTCCTCTGCCCCGAGTGTGTTTCAGGGAGCTGTGACCCTGTGACAGGAGTTTGCATCTGTCAGGCAGGCTACTGGGGAGACAGGTAACACCAGGAAAATGCTGGGATAACGCTGGGAGTGGGGCTGGGCTGGAGCCTCACTCTTTCTGGGGGCATCTCCCTCCTTTCCTCTCTCTTCCAGCTGCAACGACACCTGTCCCGAGGGCTACTTTGGAGTGAATTGTTCCTCACCCTGCCAGTGCTCCCGGGGGACCTGTGACCCTGTGCAGGGTGACTGTGTGCTGAGTAAGATAAACACCACATTTACTCCTTGGCGCTGGGCAAGGGACAGTCACATCCGTGAAGATGCTGGGGGGCTGGGATGCATCCTGGTGCCTCCTGGCCCCACTGGGAGCTGTCAGCTCCTGCTCTCTCCATGCAGGGCTGTTCTGTAGGTGTCACAGCCACAGGACATGCCAGACTCAGCCCATCTCCTCACACAGGTTTGAAGGACCATGGAGCCCTTGCAGCTGCCATCCTTGTCCCTCTCCTGCTGCTGCTGCTCTGTGTCGCCTGCTGCTGCTGTGGTGCCAGCTCAGCAGATGCCAGAGACAGGTATTTTTTCACATTTTTCAGCCTTTGACACAAATCCCCATCTCCTGTGTCCCTTGATGTCCATCTCTGCTCTGCAGGGCAGCTGTGCCAGATGATGATGTGGTGGCCAGGATGAAGCATCACGTGCAGGGGGTGCTGGCCAACCTCAGTGCTCTCATGCCCTGCTTTAATCTGGGTACCTCGAAACTTCCCAAAGTCACAGGTGAGCAAAGCAGAGCTGCCGACAGCACTTCCAGAAGTGCTGCACTCTCTGTGCTGTCTGCCTGGGGGGAAGCCTGAAACCCTGCTCCCCCCAGCACCCTGGCGTGCTCAAGTTCAGCTGGGTCTATTCTCTTCCCCAGTCTCCCATCACGACATGGAAATCCCATACAACCCCAGCTTCATCGAGCCCCCATCGTCTGCATGGGTGTCGGACAGCTCCTTCTCCTCCTTCGACACCGACAACGAGGGACCCGAGTACTCCGTCCCGCCCAGAGAAGGTGACGCCCATGGCTGCTCCTCCTCCTCTCTGATCACCTCTGGGGTCAATCCTGGCCGTCCCAGGGAGCTGTGCTTGGCACAGACAGTGTTTATTTCCTTGTCCTTCTTTTCCTGTCTGCAGGGCTGTGTTTGGCTGCGTGCGATGGGACGTGCCCAGTGGGGCAACCCCATTTCACAACCTCCTCCCTGGGAAACGATCCCAGGGACAATCCTATTGCATCAGCTCCTGTCCCAGTGTCCCCAGTAATGTCCCCGGGCAGGGTGGCAGCTGCGGCAGCCGTAACACGTGTCACCTTGTCCCACAGGCATCCCGCTGCTGGGCGGGGCTGAGCTGCAGGACGGTGCATCCCCCCCTGGCGAGGCGCTCCCGGACCCGTCCGCCTTCGACTCCGAGGATGTCTCGCAGCCCTTCGCCATCCCCCGCACCTCCAGCATCGCCAAGGCCAAGCGACCCTCTGTGTCCTTCGCCGAGGGGACAAAATTCGGGGCGGCCGAGACCCCCAGCCCCAGCCGGAAGCCCAAGGCCCCGTGGGGCCCGTCCAGGCTGACCCCACCGCCGGGGGACACGGCAGCCGAGCCCCCCAGCGAGAGCCCGGCCAGCGATTGCTACGAGAACCCCGAGCCCCTCGGCAAGGGGGACGAAAGCCACCGGCCATCGCCTCGGGCCACCCCGGGGGGACGCCGCAGGGTGGTGTCCAGCACCAGGCATGTGGCCCAGAGAGTGGAGGCGCTGGAAGCAGCTGCGAAATGCGGCAGCTGGGAGGCGAAGGGGAAGGAGCCCAGTGTCACCACCATCTACATGATGGTGGGCACGGCCGGGCAGGACCCCAAGGCGGAGGGGACTGGCGAGGGACCGGTCCAGGCTGTGCTGAAGCGTCTGGGCAGCTTGCAGAGGGGCAAGTGGGCTGCGAAGGAGGAGCCCAAGGTGAGGAGGAGCATGGAGGCCATCCAGAAACCTCCTCGCCGGGCCCTGGCGCAGCGCAGGGACTCGGAGAACAGCTGCAAGCAGAGGGACAGTGTGCCGGGGGCTCCTGCCGAGTCAGCTCCTGGCAAGCAGCAGCATCCCGCTGCGAAGAGACTGTCCCTCCTCCTCGCATCTCTCTCGTCAAAAAACACCGGTGCCCAGGACGGGGCCAGCGAAACCGCAGGTGCCACAGAGAAGGGCAAAAGCCAAGAGTTAGTTGGCAGCCTCGAAAGGAAGGGACAGGCTGCCGCGGAGGAAGAGCCGAAATACGAGAACGTGGCCAGCAGCGGTGCTGATTCGCCCTCCGGCCCCGGCAAAGAGCTGCCGGCCGCCCCCCCGGCCACCTGAGCCACCACCCTCGGGCTGGGGCCGCGGGCAGCCGGGGGCCGCTCCGAGCTGTGAACCGGAGGAGCCTCGAGCCTTCCTGGTGACCCCCTCTGCTCTGCGGCCTCGCTGGGGCCACAGCAGGGACAGCCTGTGGGGCTGTTTTCTTCTCCTCCCTGCCCTACCAGCCCCACTCTGCACAGCCCCGGGGGACAGCGATGCTCTGGATGCTGTGGTGGCACCCTCAAGTCCCTGTCACCACTGGGGACATATCCAGTGCAGGGCTGCTGAGTGCCCAGCTGGGAAATGCATGCACAAAATCCAGTCTCACCCCATCAGTTTTCACCTTTCCCTGTTCCAATTCCTGTGATGCAGCTCGGAGCCTCTTGCTGGAAAGGTGTTTCTCGCTGAAGGGGATTATTTTGTGGAGCTGGGCTGAGGAGAGATGATGGGCTGTCACAAGCAGCTTCGGAAAAAAATATTAATTTTAGCTGCTTATCTCAAAGGGTATCTGGGTCTGCCGGGGTTTATCTGTGTGGCTCTGGCTTCTGTGGCAGGCCCTGGCTGCCTTTGCTTCCATGTGGAAAACCTTGTGGCAGGACACAGGGTGTAGTGACAGCCTTTTAAACTCCACACAGTTCCAAGCTGCAGTTGTGCAAACGTGGCAGCTGGGCAGTGACCATCAACCTGTGCACCTGGCGCCGTGCTGATAAGGAGGGAAGTTGCCAGGAAAATGGGATTTCCATGGGTGCCCTAAGCTCCTGCCACCTCCCACGCCTCATTCCTGCTGTGGAGGCAAGCTGAGATGCCAAAGAGGATTTGCAGAGTGATCTGGTTTTAGATGTATCTAAGTAGTAGAAGGTTTTTGTGTATTTTTTATGTTATTTTGCGTTATGTGAAAGCCTTGGAATGAAAATTAAATGCCCTTCAGGAGATGGGTTTCCCAGCTACCCTTTGAGTCAAAGATACAACCAGGAATATTCTTCAGAGTGTGGAAACTGTCAGCAGCCTTAGGCTTTCTGTTTGGGAATTTTTTTTTAGATTTTCTCTCTCTATTGAATTCTGAATTCTCATTCACTGAGCTGAGCCCTGTGCAGAGCCCAAGACAGGAGTGCAGGAGGAATGTGAGTGGGCTGTGAGTGTCCAGAGCCCCTCTGCTGCAGCCTGCACCTCACACATCATGTGCAGAGCTCCACATGAATCCTTCTGGTCTGGCACTGCTCAGCTTGGCTTCAGGGTTTGGGGTGTTTCAGAAAACACAGTGGGTTTTGCTTTTTCCCTTTTGCTTCCCATGGGTGCTTCTCCACAGCACAAGGCACCAAATTCTCACAGTCTGACCTGGCTGAAGCTTCCAGTTTTGCAGCCAGCACAAAGCACCCTTTCCTGCAGTGGAATCATCTGCTGCTGTGATTATAACACCAAATATTCTGGCATCCAAATAAAACTGCTCATCCTGGCAGGACTGGAGCAGCAGCCTGTTCTGCACGGGCTTGCTTTTGTTTTGACACCATTTTATGACAGCGGCAGGGACAGTCCCACATTTGATTTATAAGCAGCCATTTTTTTTTCCCTAATGGGATGGATATTTTGAGCCTGTGAGCTGAGCAGTGCTGTGCCAGAAGTGAACGTCACATGAGCCAGTTCACTCTGGGTGCAGCATGTAAATAGCTGACAACAACCTGACAGCCTCAAACCAGCGCCCGGTTTGAGAAAACCTTCCTTGTCCATGGAGCCAGGATGTTTCCCCTGCTTGAAGATGAAGCATCTTGGCTGTGTCTGGGCAGTGAAAGGGGAACGAGCTGCAGATTTCCAGCGTGTGGCTGCCCATGCACGCTCCTGCAGCGTGGCTACGCTGGTGTCTGCTTGCTGGGGATGCTTCCGTCGGCTGTGCCGGCGGTTTAGCTCTGGGTGTGGGAGGTCAGCAAGGCAGATCTGGCAGGGGAATCTCTTCCCGTGCTGGATTTCTGACTTTCCAAAGCTGCTGCAGTGTTTGGAAGGCAGGCAGTGGGAAGAGATTCACGTGCAGGTGCTGTCTGAAAGCAGAGAGGTGTCTGTGTGCTCTGCTGGGGCAGCAGCAGAGGCTGGAGCTGTTCCTGAGGTCTGTCCCATGGTGGTCTGTCCTTGTCATCCTGTCAGCCTTGTCATCTCCTTTCCCAAACTGCCTAAGCCTTTGAAGAGCACCACATCATTTAGCCCAGTGCCTGTGCCAGAGCAGGAGCTGTCACCTCCCTCCCAGCTAAACTCATTCCTGGCCAGTTTCTAAAAACACGTCTCTGTGTCAGTGCTTTTCTTCGGCTGCACTTTATTTTTTTTCTCCCCATGCTGTTTACTCAATCCCTGGGGTATTTATAGCTGGCCACGGATCACCTGATAGCTTTTCTCCTTCTAGGATAGGAAAACTGAGCCCTCCCTGCTCTTGCTGAGGCAAAGGGTTCCCGTGACCCCAGACAGCCTCCGAACCCTCCTCATGCTCCTCCCCGTCACAGTTTGTGTTTCTCGGACACAGCAGCCAGGTCTGGGTGCTGAGGTCTCCTGGGTCTCGTGCTGCCTCAGCCTTCTTCTACCTCTGCTAAACACCTGGCACCGATCCAGGCTGCCTTGTTTTCTTTGGGCTTTTTGTTTGTTTGTTTGCATTGGCTTAAATCCACTTTTGCAGCTGTTGAAACGTTTGATCCCTCTTCCACAGCCAAGGCTGAGGAGTTTCCTCTTCCCACCCGCCACAGGGATGGAGTGGTGGGGACACGTCCGTCTGTCTGGGGCCCTCTGCTTCCTCTGGGGTGTTTACCTGCCACAAATGCTGTTTTCATCTCCTTTGGCAGAGAAAATATCCCCTATAAAGATTCTAGGGATTTATGGCCATGTCCTCTGACCCAGGACCTCCCTATTGAGGGAAGGATTTATGGAAGGTGTAGAAATACCTCAGAGGAATGCTCTGAAAAATAATTTAACAGAAAAAAGAAAGCAGAGTTGTGGTGAAGTCAGATGTGAAGCTGGCTTATAATGATATTACTTTATTTCATGAAGCTGGGCTGCATCCTCAGCAGTGTGATCAACAACTTTAGTGAGGGGATTTTCCCCCTTTACCCTGCCCACCTAAGATACCACCTGGAGTATTGTGTCCAGCTGTGAGGATTCCAACATAAAAAGGACAGGGATGTGTTGGAGCAAGGCCAGAGGAAGCAACAATGATGATCAGAGGCTGGAGCAGCTCTGCTATGGACAGGCGGAGGGAGCTGGGGGTGTTCAGCCTGGAGAAGAGTGCAGGGAAACCTTATAGCACTTCCAGTGCCTGAAGAGGCTCCAAGAGAGCTGGAGAGGGACTTTGGACAAGGGATGAAGTGACAGGACAAGGGGGAACAGCTGACAGAGGGCAGATGGGATACTGGGAAGAAATTATTGGCTGTGAGGCTCTGCCCACAGAAGCTGTGGCTGCCCCACCCCTGGAACTGCTCAAGGCCAGGTTGGATGGGGCTTGGACCAACCTGATCTGGTGGAAGGTGTCCCTGCCCATGCCAGGGGGTGGAATGAGATGATCTTTTAGGTTCCTTCCAACCCAAACCTTTCTGTGACTCTTTGAATGAGCTGTGTCGTGGGCTGGGGTGTCTCGAGGGCTCACTGCCCCTGTCCAGCTGTCCCATGACGGTGGTCAGCCCAGGGCTGCGTTGGATGCCTGTTCCCAAAATACCCTTTTAATGGGGTGGAGCAGTTTCTCAAGTCTCTCCTTGAGCAGGACAGGCAGACTTCGCAGGACAGATCCGGTGTCCGTACCCACAGCAGACGAGCCATGCCGCGGTGCCGTTCCCCACACGGCTCCCGGTACTCGGCGGGGCTGTCCTCCCTCACAGCAGCCGCTGCGCGGTGAGCGCGGTGCGGCTCCCGCGGCTGCCGCCCGGGGCCGGCGGAGACCGGCGGAGAGCGGCAGCGATCCCCGCCGGGCGGTCCCGCTGTCCCCGCGCCGGGCCGGGCGGGGGAGCCGCTTCACCTCCCGCCGCCCATCCCGGGTTTGTCGCTTTTCCCTGGAAGGCGGCGAGCCTGACCAGCGCTCGGGTGTGTGTATGTGTGAGGGTCTGTGTGTGTGAGGGTCTGTGTCTGTGAGTGTGTGGGTGTGGGTCTGTGTGTGTGTGTGTGTGAGGGTGTGTGTTTGGGGGTGTGTGTGTGTGAGGGTCTGTTGGGTGTGTGGGTGTGTATGTGTGTGTGAGGATCTGTGTGTGGGTGTATATGAGGGTCTCTGTGTGTGTCTATGTGTGTGAGGGTCTGTGTGTGAGGGTACTGGGAGTACCTGCAGACCGGGAGGGTCCCGGGCGATATCGAGAAGTACTACAGGAATACCGGGGGAATCCCGGCGACTACCAGAGGAGAAAAATATCAGCGGATACCTGGGGGTGTGAGGTACTTGGGTGAGATATCAGCGGATACCGGGGAGTAGATATCGGGGATTACCGGGGAAGAAATGGGGAGGTTACTGGGAGAAGATATCGAGGGGTACCGGTGGGAGAGAGCGGGGGATACTGTGGGATCCCAGGGGAAGATAGCGGGGGGTCCCGGGAGGAGATATCGGGGATCCCGTAGGGGGATATCGGGAGTATCCCGGGGGAAGATACCGGGGGGATCCCGTGGGATATTGGGGGGGGGGGGGCCCGGGGGGGGGGGGGGGGGCCAGACCGGGGCCCCCCCCGCGCTCCCCCGTGGTTCTTCCCAACCTCATCCCCCG